>NC_043019.1:8625195-8645195 GCF_006345805.1 Octopus sinensis | reverse complement strand
GCGCTTCGTTTAAAGTGTCCGATAGAATAAGTATTACGCTTAGAAAGAATAGCTCCTGGGATCGATTTGTTCGACTAAAAGCGCAGCCAAACACACGCAAAAAAACCCAAAGCCTCCCCCCCACACACACACGTACTTAACTGTCATATGTGAGCGGTTTTAATTCTTTGTAGATGTGGTATGCTAGCTGCATTAGATCTTTTGATGGTGATAAGGAGAGAGATAAGAATTGTATCTAAATTTCCATCACATGACCCCCACTGTTAATCTCTTCTTCCTCTTCAAATTGTAGCTTTGGTTATATTTCTCTCAACGTTCATTCTGCTGCAATATTACCAGCATGCAATTATTACATTCTGTATTTCTGATGAAATATTTGCTAAAATTTACAATGGAGTATCCTGTATGTTGAAAAACCTATATTTTGCATCCGAAGATGTTGGTGCATTTGAAATTGATGTAACACTTGCATTGTTCAATTAAATTGAGTCCCCTGAAACGGCCGTAATGCAGCAATACCTTGGCATCCTTGTTACCTATTTGCTTTTTATTCACCTCGCTTTGAGCTGTGCGGATAATACCCGACTGATTTGGTGCCTCAACGTAAGTACCTAATTCAACTGAATCATAATTATATATATATACATACATACATACATATGTATGTGTGTGTGTGTTTGTGTGTGTGTGTGTGTGTGTTTGTTTGTGTGTGTGTGATTTTCTTTAATCCCATTATCAGTTAAAACATCAAATTATCAGAGTACGCGTGAATATAATATTATTCTATCAGAAGTTTCAAGAAGTTCTCCATCCCATGATTTCTTCCGTTATTAACGTCGTACGCAACCGCCTCTCTTCAACTTACTGAGAGACTACCGTATTTCCTGTACTCACAACGAAAGCGATTTCTATCTCTTCTGATGGAGATTTCTAATTTACTTATGAATCATTGCGTTAATCTACACTTAACTCTCTTACATGATTTAATAATTGGATTACACTGAATACAATTGGAAACAGAACCGTAATTTTTGAAACACGCTTCTGCTATGGGTAATGCCTCGAGAAATCTTTTACATCTGCAAATTACCTTAGTTAACATAAGATCGTATTTAAGACTGGACTATATTAAAGATATGACTATTTTTTCACAATATTCAAAAAAAAAAAAAAAAAGAAAAAAGAGAAAGCTAAAGAAAAAGCAATCCAGCACGTGCACTTAAACTACTGTTTTGAAATGAAACCTCTAGTTATATAGGATTTAAATAATTCAACCAGATAATCTTATCAGTCTGGAAACTCCCTCTCTACATGCTATCGAGTAACCTCACGCGCTGGCAAGGGACCTCCATGGAGAATCTCGAATATTGAGGATTTTTCTAATCAATGGTTTACCATTATCTTCGTCCTGCACACTTAGTCTGCTGTTTTTGTTGCACTCTTGAGTTTACCCATGTAGCACATGACCTTAGGCAACGGTTCCGATTTACATGAAAGAAAGGCATATCGAAACATGTTTGGGCCCTTTTGACATGTAAATAGTTCAGTTTACATATGTGTAACCATGATTCTGTAATGCTGTTTCATCCATAACTGCAGATCTTTAAAAGGGCTGCAATTCAGATAAGAGTAAACGTGGAGCCGTGCTGACCACGTGTCAAGTAAATACACCAGTTCTTGAACACTCTACCTCACGTTCCGGATAAATCAGTAAACACCAGCGTAAAAACCATTGAAAAAGATATGAAACTGTTTTCAGCGATGATCTTATTTACGCTGATTTCTCCTTTAATTCCAAAGCGGTGTGCTTTGTGCTTTAACACGAAATCCAAAAGGTAACTTATTTTACTAGTCTAAATGTATTTAGAGCAATTCAATAAATTAGATTATTTTTCTTCCCTCAAATACAGCATTTAGAAAATCCCAAACAGAAAAGAATAAATATATTTTTCTATTTTTTTTTTTTATAAATTACATTCATACATTAACCGACTTCCGATATTTCAGCCGACACAAAAACACAGAAACACCTAGAGACATACTTACACAATATCAAACTATATTAAATGAACAAACACAAAAAAGGATTAACTAAAATATAACAGTTAATAAAAGAAACACTTTATACAATTTAAATATTCGATCACTGAATGATATACTGCTGTCCCAAATGTCAAACAAGCACATAAATAAACACATTTCCGAAAACACACAGACATAGAAAGAAAAAGAAGAGAAACATTTAAAAACGAAAACACAGCCAGCGAAAGCATACAAATGGAGCAGATTCATAAACACACGCCTACATATTCTCATTCGAAATACTGTTAGGATTTTATGCTTTTAAAGCGTCGATATATTCAGAGGGAATAATAATTTGGTTGAGTGAAACTGCTAGTTATGTGAAATGTAGAATATCGACAAATTAGTGATTCGGCTGTATTTCTTTATGTTCCATTCAACAGTGAACAAATACTAATAATTACAAAAGCGGAAAGGCGGCGAGCTGGTAAAATCGTAAGCAGGCTGGACAAAGTGCTTAGTGAAATTTCGTCCCTCTTTGCGTTCTGAGATCCAGGTTTATCAGGGGCTGATTTGCCTTTTATTCTCTCTGGGTTGATAAAATAATAACCAATTGCCCACAGGGGTTGAAATAGTCTGCTCACTCCCACCCCTGAAATTGCGGGTCTCGTATCAAAATGGAAAACCAATTATTGCAATCTGTATCTGATTTGTTAACCACCCAACTCCTTATTTCAGTGAGTTTGTAGTTGGATGACTGAAATACCGACAATAACTTAAATGCTTAAATAGCCGTAATAACTACTGTGAACTAAACGAACAAGATTTATTAAATAATGCTGTGCTGATGATGTCTTATAGGATCGAAATACGTCCTTATATCGCAACGACCAAATCAAATTTAAGCTACGAAAAATCTATTCTTTATTGACTTTTGTCCCCATTGCAATGTTACAATGTTGCTTGTGTTAGTTGAATGCGTGTAGCCAAAACACAGACACACACACGTATACATACATACATACATTCACACATACATAAATGCATACATACATGCATACATACACGCATACATAAATGCATACATACATGCATGCAAACATACATGCATACATACATACATACATACATACATACATACAGACATATTGACTGCGATGCATCCAGATATAGGTACCTTATCAAGTGTCAGGTATCGATTGAACGTATGGGATATTTTTCTTTGAATTGTTTTGGGATAATGTTTAATAAGGGATTGTGCCTGTTGAGAAAATGAAGCTACTTTGCAGTGAATTTGTGTGAGCCTGAATGGTAAAGATGGTGTATATTACGTGGCTCTAGTCTTAGATGAATTCTGAATCTACTATTAAGGCCGTTTGGGCAATGCTGGTAGTATATTCTCCACTTTGAGCAAATGAAGTAGCTGTCACGGCGGCGCAAGGGAAAAACAAACATTCAGTGTTTTAAGGTGGTCCCTATTATCAACAGCAGTGGTGACTTGGTTATTTTAGTGATTGTTTTCTGGGGTGAATCAATTCTAGATATCTTTTATTTGGTGTGGAGAAACCATAGAGGGCAGCAGTATTCAAGGTGTGGTCGTACAAAGAAGAGAGAAACGATGACATCTTGCCCTCCTCGCTGTAAATTTCTGAGGATCCAGGAGCTTATGCTTCGAGCCGTATGGGTATTATTTTTAATGCTGGCGATCCAGTTGAGAATATTGTCAACAATCACGCCTAAGAACCTGATATTAATAGAAGCTGTTAGTCGTTACCTTGAAACGGGTGTATATGGTTGTTTTAGCGCAGTCTCTTTTTCAAATTGTCCCTCACTTAACTGCATTATCATAATGTTCTCCCATCGGTGGTCCCTTCATTGATAATTTTCTGGTGCTTGGTGACATCTGGAGATATTTACATTTACTGAAATCGATATATGTGACATCGGAGTTCGAACCTGATCCCAAGTTTTTAAGCACGTAATCGATATGATGTTGAGCTGTTGTGTGTGTCTGTACGTGATCGTGCGTATGAGTATTTGCGTGTTTGTATGATTAGGAAGTATTAATTTTCAATTTTCTAAACATTATCACTAAACGAGTTAATTGATGAAGTGAAATGATGCGTAGAAAGAGCTATGAAAACGCAAGGACGTTGACCGGTTAAAAACCTCATTACTCGTAGGATGGGATTGTAATCTTGTAACAAAAGAAAAAAGAAAACCATTCCAACTCAAAACTAAAATTACTTTATTTCTTTATTTCCCCATATTTTCTATAGCAATTCTTTTCCTTGAAATTCATTGAATTTTATTTTTCCACGCATAATTCCCAAAATTCATGTTTTAATATATGGTATATGTCCGCCGAGATCGACCTTGCTTTTCATCCTTTTCGGGTCGATAAATTAAGTACCAGTTGCATGATGGCGTCGATCTAATCGACTGTACCCCGCTCTCCAAACATTTCGGGCCTTGTGCCTAGAGTAGAAAGGAATATATGACATATATATAAGGCGACGAGCTGGCAGAATCGTTAGCGCGCTGGACGAAATGCTTAGCGGTATTTCGTCTGCCGCTACGTTATAAGTTCAAATTCCGCCGATGTCGACTTTGCCTTTCATACTTTCGGGGTCGATTAAATAAGTACCAGTTACGCACTGGGGTCGATATAATCGACTTAATCCCTTTGTCTGTTCTTGTTTGTCCTCTGTATATTTAGCCCCATGTGGGAAATAAAAAAATAAAAATGTTAATTGTTCAATTAATATAACTTAACTTTTCCTGTGATGAAATATCCTTAGCATTCGAAAGAATCTCCCTCGTCACCAACCAATTCTGTTAGGAAGTTACTAAATATTCTTTAAGTGAAGGTGTGTAGCTCAGTCGCTAGGCTATTCGGATCCCGGTGGTGCGTTGTGTCCTTGAGTAAGATTCTTTATTTTACTTTACATCAATCTGGCCAAAATAAGTACTTAGTGCCTGTATTTGGAAGGGTCATCGTTGTCACATTCTGTGTCACGCTGAATATCACTGAGAACTACGCTAAGGGTAAAGGTATCTCCGAAGTGCTCTGCCACTTGCACGTTAATTTCGTGAGCAGGCTGTTCCGTTGACCGGATCAACTAGAATTCTGATAGTCATAACCGACGGAATGCCATCTCTATCTTCTTTAACACACTCTTTTCAAACCTCACTTTCGCTATCAACATATACTTTTGGCTTTATAAGTCTCTACCACCGCTGGTTTTGTCTTCCATTTAAACACTTTTGCCCGACTACTAAATGATATTAATTATGTGCTTAGACCACGTTCTCTTCTTTTGTGGGGATGTAGTTTGTTTTTACCAAATGACATCATGTAATTGCTTTATCTCCTTCAATTAAATCATTTCTGGGTATTTTTCTTTCGATTGAAATTAATAAGGTTTTAGTTTTATATAATCTCTTCGTATTAAATGAATTATTCCGATTTGCAGCTTGTCTTTAGTCGCACTGTTTTACTAATCATACTGAATGATATTCTTAAGAAAGGACACACACAAACACATATAAACACACACAGGCACACACACACACATACACACGCACCCGCACGCTGACACACATACGTATATATATAAACATGTGTGTGTGTATGTGTGTGTGTGCGTCGGAGCTCGTGAGTGGACACGTGAGCGTGCACGCGAGTTACATGTCATATATATATACGTATGTATCGATATGTAGGCCCAATTTTCCATTTTGCTGTTGTAGACAGATTTTTCAAGTATCAATAACTAGGTTTATATAAATTCTTAACCTCCTCATTCTCTGTCCTCGGCAATTCCCTCCGCACTCTTAGTATCAAGTTCGTTTTATATAATTGTTTCCAAGACAACCAAAATATTTACGGTTTAGTGTACGCTGTCCCTCTCTCTCTATATATATCTCTTTCTGTTTCACACCCATAAACACACAATTATGCATGCACGCACGCACACAAGCAAGCGTATACGTGCATACGTAAGCGCTTCTGAGCGCAGTATAGACAATGTACTGACATTTTAATTCGGTGGTTGGTCGGGTGTAAACCGTAACGAGATGTAGAGAGGTCTTTGTAGGCCGAATAGCGACATGTGATGTATGTTAATAAATCCCCAAGGAAAAGGTGGAAGAAGCAAATCAGCGGGTATACGAGCGGGAATATGTGTGTTGACATAAGTGTGTGTGTGTGTAGAGAGAGAGAGAGAGAGAAGAGAGAGAGAGAGAGAGATCAACACAGAGACATAAAGGTCGAGAGAAAAGTTAAGCAGAGACAGTATGAAGAGTATAAATTGAAGATGAAGGGAGAAAGTGACAAAGAAAAAAGACACGTGCAGATGAAGAGGAGAAAGATGAGGTGGAGAGAGAAAGAGAGAAAGGGATATATATATATATGTATGTATATATGTATATATATATACACACATATAAATACATACTTATGCATACCTATACACACAGACACTTGTATACATGTTTGTATGCATGCATTAATGCATGCAGGCATGTATGCATATATACATGCGTGTATGTATTTATATACATATGTATATATGTATGTATGTGTGTGTGTAAACATGTTTTGGCGTATGAGTACATATATGTATGTGCGTATGTCTGTATATGCATATGTATATATGTAAGTGTGTAAACGTGTATGTATATATGAATACATATATACATATATATATATATATATATATGTATATATATGTATGAATTCATATATATATGTATATATGTATGTATGTGTGTAAACATATATGTATATATGTATGTATGTATGCATACATATATGCATGTATACTACAGGCTGAACATACGCATTATTAGAGAGAGAGCGTGCGAAAACAAGAAAGACCGGGTGAATGCGGAGTCCCAACAAGACCAGGGTATGTTAAGTTCAATGCTCGAGGGAAATCAGTTTGAGAGTTGAGTTATTATGTTATTTTTTGATGTTGTTGTTGCTGTTATTGTCGATATTGGATTGACTGTTTTTCTTTATTTATTTACTATGTTTTTGTTTTTCCGATTTGTTTTAATTTCAAATGGCTTGTTCGCGGTTTTCGTTGTTCCCGCGGCTGGTTGTATCGCTTTGATGTTGCTACATTGAGGCGGTTTTAGATGTGTGTTGTTATTATTTTTACCCCGGTATTGTTATCGGTGTTGGAGTTGCGTGTACATCGCTGCTGCTGGTGATGCTGGGTAATAATGAAGATCTTGTACGTAATGAGAACGACGGCGATAACGGTGATGATGGCGACGACGACGACGATTGAGGATGATGGTGATGATGATGATGATGATGATGATGATTGATGATGAAGATAATAATGCTGACGATGATGATGACGACGACGATTGATGATAATGGTAGTGATGATGATGATGATAATGATGATGATGATGCTGATGCTGATGGTGGTGGTGATGACGACGACGAGGATGATGATGATGATGATGATGGTGATGATCATGGCGATGACGACGATGACGACGATGACGATGAGGATCATGATGGTGGTGATGAGGACGATGAGGATGATGGTAATGATGTCAATGACAACGACGATGATGATGAAGATAATGATGTGATGATGATGATGATGATGGTGGTGATGATGATGATAATGAAGATAATGATGCTGACGATGATGATGATGATGATGACGACCAACGGCGACGACGACGACGACGATGATGATGTTTCTCATGACGATATTTCTGTTAATATTGCCGTAGCTTTGAGTCAGTCTTAATTTCCATCGCAGTTTTGTTCTTGTTTTCGTTGTTGTTGTTGTCATATCAGCTGCTCACATTCTCAATATTTTGTTGGTATTTTCGCCTGTGTTGTTGTTGTAGGTGTTGCTGTTGTTCTTGTTGACGTCGTTGACTTTGTTGCCACTTTAGTTCCTCGTTGATAATTTCGCTGTTGTTGTTGTTGTTGTTGTTGTTGATGTTGCAGAGGTAATTGATGGCTTGTTGCTATTGTTTCAGCTGCTCCTCTTCCCAAATATTGTTGATGTTGATAATGTGGTTGCTAACACATAATTCCTTGCCGTCATCATCGTTGTTACTTTTGTTGATGATGCAATTGATCAGTTTCCCTTGTTGTTGCCGTTACTTCAGCTGCCATTATTCTCAGTGGTGTCGCTGATGAAGTCTTTGTGTTTAATTGATGTCCTTTTCATTACAATTTCTTTGGTTGTTGTCGCATTTCGATATTGCTGTTGCTGTTATTGATTTTCTTTTTATTATTAGTGTCTTGTACTGTTGCACATTTCTAATAGATCAATTCTATAATTCTATAGGATTTTCCAGCCGTGATCATCCCGTCTATTACAACAGCACTTTCTATCGAACTACATTATTTACAATAAATTTGCACTTTCTTTTCCGATTTAGAGACAAGCGTCTATAAACTAGTGTTCCTCAAACGTTTTTCTGCCTATGGACCACTTCGATTCCTATTTCTTCAACTGAATCTTTAAAAAGCGATCTTTAAAAATCCTAATTTATTTTCATAATTAAACTTTATTCGGAATTATATAAAAAATGGTTGAAATATATTTTAGGCATTGTAGAAGCGTAACTATTTTATTGCAGATAGATTTTAACTACAAAAGGAACAGCTAAGACTTATCTGGAAGTCCAGGAGTCATATGGCCCTCAAATCGTCTTACAAACCCCACCTGAGAATCATTAGATTAGACGGATTAGCTAACGTTCTTGTATGTGCAGCAAAGATGGAGGCGCTTATATAGCTGCCTTATTATATTTACACGTATCTTCTTTTTTTACACAAGAAAAAAACAAACAAAAACAAAACGAGGTATTAAACCTCTTACTTTAGTTCTTACAATTACTGGACTTAATTACTGAGCCTCTTAATTCACTCACAATTCTTTGGTCAGCACGGCGTCACAGTAGAAGACACTATTAGAATGTGCTCAGCAGCGGAACTGAACCCGGAACCAATTCATATTTCAACGTAAATATAAACGTTTTCCCAAGTGACATTGCACTTTATGTTGGAAGCACCAATAGAGATTTAGCGTGCATCTTATAACAGAACCGGGATCGATCTAATGAGGTTCATGACAGATGTGTTTTTTCATTCATTTCTGATCAAAATAACTTGTGTGTATGTGTGTGTGTGTGTGTGTAGCCATGAATACATATAAACTTCTAAGTAACTGAATAAATACATACTTTACCTAACAGAATTTCACTAAGAATATTCTTCGAGTTTTATTCTTAGATCTTCTCAGGAATAATGGATTTCAATACTATTATCCTATCATGTGCCAGGCTAAGGAGTTCTAAAATGCAATGATTTTAGTAAGACATCGCTATTCCTTGTGAGAGCGAAAGGTCGATACTTCAATTTACATATTGCCTGTCAGCATATATTTACTTTGTCATAGAATTCTATTAGGTTGTTTAGTACTGTATTTCTTTGGTGCTTTTGTGTAGACTATTACAGATGTTAGAGATATACACAGGCACAGAAATATATGTATGTGTGTGTGTGTGTGTGTGTGTGTTTGCGTGTGCGGATGTGGGTGCATGTGCGTGTTAATAAGTGTGTGTGTATACGTGTATGTTTTTATAAGTGTGTGCTTTGCATATAAGTTGATGAACTTTTGACGCAATATACTTTTCTACTCTAGGTGCAAGGTCCAAAGTTTTAGGGGGATGGGGCCAGTCAGTTAGATCCACCCCAGTTCGCAACTGGTATTTAATTTATCGACTCCGAAAAGATGAAATGACCCTGGCGGAATTTGAATTCAGAAAGTAAAGTCAGACGAAATAGCTAAGCCTTTCGCCCGGCGTGCCAGTTGGCTGGCTTACTTTTGACGCTGTAGCACTGCATCAATCCGGCTGTCGCTGGTCTATTTCAATTCCCGATCGCTTTCTAAACTGCTCTTCATCAAATTCTTTTACTGCATAACCTCCAATTTACCGTACTTGTATATAAATATATATATATACATTTAGTCGCACACATACAAGTATATATATATATATATATATATATATATATATATAATATATATATATATATATATACATATATATATATACATATATATATGCATATTTATATATATATAATCAGTCCTCCAAAACGAAGAAAACACAAGAAAATAAGAACGTGTATACGTGACCCATGCAAAGTATTAATAGGACGCTCATATATATATGTATGTATATATATATATATATATATATATATATATATATATATATATATACATATCTGTGTGTGTGTGTGTATGCCATGTACATAAATATTGCTACACTTCAATGTTTTCATAGTTATACGAGTCAAAATCCTTATCAATATATATTATAGCACTTGCCTGGCTAGAATTACCTTTTACTCACCATATGTTCCCGGTGGTTTGAGTATCCTTTAGTGTATGATTTGCAAAAATTATGTATAAGCATCACTTTTGTGAATATTTTACTTACTTTAAATATTTATATTATTCCGCTTTTTTTTTATATGCTGATTCTAACTTTTATAAATATATAATATTTATTTCCATTAGGTCTTTTAAATGGTTGAACTTCGAAGTTTATTTATGCATGTACTTCAAGGTCATGTTAAGCTGTTAATGTGGGGTATTTCCAGAGAAGCACTTAACTCGATTTCTTGGCAGATTTATAACGCAATTATTCTGGTATCGAAAATCCTGGTTTCGCGACGTAAAACCTGGCGTGTAGGTGTAGTAAAAAGTAAAATGGAAAGTATTTCTTTGTCCCTTTAAAAAATATATATATATATATATATATATATATATATATATATATCAAAATAAGCAACAAGGATATCCAGAGGTAATGCAGTACGATCGTTTCATGCGACTCTATTTAATTGAACAATGCAAGTATTACATCTGTTTTAAAATGTAGAGCAATCTTCAGGTGCATAAAAATATAGAAGTTAGTTAAATTGAAAGGATTCATTTGTATAGTTATTCTATTAACCAAAATCACAAAGAGGGTAAGTAGATAGACAATATCATAGTAGTAACTGATATTTCTTTCCATTCCCACACACACACACACACATACATATATATATATGTATATGTATATATATATATGTATATACACATACACATACATATGTGGAGAGATACAGAGATAGATCTGTATGCATGTGTCAGCAATTGGACTGCGGCAATATTGGGACATTGCGCTGACGTGCTTAGTCGGACAATAGCCCCAAGTCCTTTTTTATTCCTATAAATCTGTTACTTATTCTATCACATTTTGTGTTGAACCGCTGACTTCTGGGAACGTAAATCAACCAACAACAGTTGTAAGGTGATAATGGAGACAAGCACATCACGTACAAAGATAAGCACATAGATACACACAAACGCACTTATATACTCACATACACAATAAAACGCACACAAACGCTGGCACTCGCTCATACACATGCACACAAACACACACACACGTACACACACACACACGCACACACACACATATACATATTCGACGGGTTTCTTTTAGTCCTCGTATACCGATTCCACAGAAATAAATTGCCTAATTCTCCAAGTAGTGAGACTGAAGCTGGAACCATGTGGCTGGGAACCAAAATTCTTACCAGAGTCACACACAAATTGCTAGAGCTTTCTGCAAGTATAATTACAAAATTACAAACCCCAAAATATTACAAAACAGGACATGCGTTGTGTTTTTAAGAGAATAACGTTTCTTTTATTCAAGAAGGTTGTTCACAATAAAGTTATATCATTTTGCAGATAAATGTTCTGCTTCAAACGGGTTCCGAAAGTGATTCAAAATCTCAACGATCGATAATAACTGGTGAGTACAAGTGGACTATCAATCTGCAAATTAAGAGATTCTCCCTTTTAATATTTATAAACATTTCTGAAACGATTATTGTAAAATCAAAACATTTAATTCACACTCAACTACCACTTCACCAAATCACAATCAATTTCACAGTAAATTAAGAACTGTTTAAATTATCAATTATCTTCCCAACGTACGTGAGATATATTACTCTTGTAATAGGTTTTGTATATTATCTATCGTTATTCCAGAAGCAATTTCTATTACCTACTCTATGTTACGATGTTTCTATGTAACAAGATTGACGTGTAATATCTACATCTCTCAGCATCTTATTAAACTATTCACTTGCAATATATCTTACATTCTTTAGATTAGTAAACAATGAGAGACTGAAATATATCATTTCTATTTTCCGTTTAAATTTATAATGCTTATTCCAAAGTGTATGCATGAATTTATTGTGCGAATCTCGCAAAAACTAAGAAGGGAATTTCAAACTTTATTTAATAAACCAGGAAATATTTCGGCTTGGCTTGGGAAATAAAGCAGGAACTTAGAAGCCATATTGTGGAATGTGAATTGTTGCGTTTTCTTTACATTTACCATCTCGAAAACAATGTTAATGTTAATTGGAATTGATATACACAGGTCTTTTGTATTGCTGAAATCTTTATCTATGTTTCAATAAACTTCGCTAAAACAAAATATTCGAAACTCCATAATTATTTTCTAAAATTAAAGACGTTTTCAAATCTGATATTTCCTTACTACGGTGAAGATATAAATTTCAATTAAGCCAGGTATCCTGCTGATCAATACCTTTGCAGGTGTACGAATAATGGATTATTCCACGGAAAGAATCTTTTGTGTTAGTCATCAAGCAGGTATTTTATTACATGATGTGTATTAAAATAACTGTCTATGAAAACGCTTCCACTATTTCCTATCTTAACGTAGGCAGATTTTTGGAATTGGTAAATATATGTTTTAACAACGTAAATATTTTCGGTTTCAAGAAGCGTTCGAAATGAAGGAACCCATTTCTTAATTAGCAAAAAAGTAAATCATTACGAATGGAAAACAGATATACACTTAGGCTAATCTAATTCAAAGGTGTGTGTGTCTGTTCATTACCGAATCTATCTATCTATCTATCTATCTATCTATCTATCTATCTATCTATCTATCTATCTATCTATCTATCTATCTATCTATCTATCTATATATCTATCTATATATATATCTATCTATCTATCTATCTGTCTATCTATCGGTCTATCTATCTGTTTGTCTGTCTGACTGTCAGTCTGTTTGTCTGTCTGTATGTCTGACTGTCTATCTATCTACCTATTTATCGTTGTATCTATCTATCTATTTATATTATGTATATACATATATATATATATATATATATATATATATATATATATATATATTATATATATATATATATATATATATATATATATACATATATATACACGACGGACGTCTTTCAGTTTCCGTCTACCGAATCCACTCCCAAGGCTTTTGTCGCCCCCAAGTCATAATACATATTCACTGTATTTCTCATTCTTATTATATTTCTTCCCTTGAAGATACGTGGAAGGTCATACGCTAAGCTATTTAAAACTCTGCTGAGAATATAAAACGGTATTTAAGTTATGATTAGAAGATTTTTATTTTCTATCTTAAATATCTGCTTGAACTTGTAAGTACGTCTGCTGCGCAAGCGTCTGTCTCTATCACTCATCCAGTGTAGATATTTTTCTCACTGAGTGTCAAATCTTGGGAATTTTGCTCAGAGAATTAGGAATGCAATAACGGTTTGAAAAGAGTTAGACATATTCGATAATCAGGTGCAGTTAAGCACACACTTCACACATGCATACATACAAGGTATACACACACAAACCCCCACACATATATGTACATACATACATATATATACATATATATATATATATATATATATATATATATACATGCATATACATACATACATATATATATATATATATATATATATATATATATATATATATAATATATATATATATATATATATATATATATATATATATACAGACACAGACACATGTAGCCATCCTACGTCAGTATCACAAATCCGGCGATTATTTCTGAAATACTTATGTAGTTATCTGGTTCGGAAACAACACAGACAAAAATAACAACAGCGACAACGAAAACAATAACGACAACACCATTTTACAGCAATGTCAAAATATCAGAAATAAAAATCTAGGGCAGCTGCAACAGTTTTAATAACAAGTGCAAAATTAGGAAACTCACTGTGGAAGAGGTAGTCACACTATAATCATTGTTATAATAATAATTATTATTATTATTATTATTATTATCACCCTCTTCATCAGTAGCATTAGTAGTAGTAGTGTCGGTGGCAGGTGGCGGTGGTGATGGAGTTGGTGGTAGTAGTGGTGATAGTTGTGGTGGTGATGGTAGTAGTGGTGGTGGTAGTAATAGTATTATTATTATTATTGTTATTATTATTATTATTATTATTATTATTGTTGTTATTATTATTATTATTATTATTATTATTATTATTATTATTATTATTATTAGCAGTAGTAGTTGTAGTAGTAGTAGTAGTAGAAGTTACAGCAATAACAGCAATCATAATAATGATGGCAACAAATATAACAAAAAGGCGAAGGTGAGGAAGGCGAGGAGGAGGCGGAGGTGGACGGAGAGCGGAGGAGGAGAGGGCGGTGTTGTTTCTTTATCAAAGAACCTTTAGGTGATTATGTTTCCTCTTGTATGGAGATAATCTCATTAAGTCTAGACTTGAACAGGATTTTCTCTTCAAGAACAAAAAGCAAAATGAAAATAATAAAAAAAAAATACTAAAATTAACAAAATATCATCCGAAAGAAGACAGCAGCAAGGAAATAGAAAACAGGAAAAATATGCGACAACAACAACAGCAACAACTGCTGCTACTACTACTACTACTACTACTGCTGCTACTGCTGCTGCTGCTACTACTACTACTACTACTACTACTACTACTACTACTACTTCTACTACTACCACTACTACTGCTGCTGCTGCTACTACTATTACTGCTACTACTACTACTACTACTACTACTACTACTACTACCACTACCACTACTGCTGCTGCTGCTGCAACTACTACTACTACTACTACCACTACTACTGCTGCTGCTGCTACTACTATTACTGCCGCTACTACTACTACTACCACTACCACTACTGCTGCTGCTGCTGCTACTACTACTACTATTACTGCTACTACTACTACTACTATACCACCACTACTGCTGCTGCTGCTACTACTACCACTACTACTACTACTATCACTACTACTGCTGCTGCTGCTACTACTATTACTGCCGCTACTACTACTACTACAACTACTACTACCACTACTACTGCTGCTGCTACTACTACTACTACTACTACTACTACCACTACTACTGCTGCTGCTGCCACTACTACTACTACTACTACTACCACTACTACTGCTGCTGCTGCTGCCACTGCTGCTACTACTACTACTACTACTACTACTATTACTACTACTACTACTATACTACTACTACTACTACTACTGTTGTTGTTGATGATGATGATATGTGGTTTTAGATTTCGGCACAAGGCCGGCAGTTTAAGGTGTAAGTTTAAATCTATTACATTGACACCCGTGTGCAACTGGTATTTATTCCAACGATCATGAAATGAGAAAAAGATAAATCGACCTTGGTGGCATTTCAAATCAGGCCGTAAAGATAGACGCGATACTGTTAAGCATTTTGTTGAATTTTAACAATGATCGAACAAACCATTTGGTCCATTTAGTTCTGTTAGAATTCATTAGAACATGCAACACAGATTTTTCAAAGACAAATGAACAGGCAAAACAATAGCAAAAGCCACAAATATGTACAATTTATATCTCCCTGAACGGACTCCGATATGGTACCATTCTGTCTTAAACAACAATAAACCTGCAATGCAAATATGTGGCCATCGCGAAAATCATTAGTTGTCATCAATCAAATTCCATTCACAAACGATTGGTAAACACGTGTTGATATTTGCCGACACGTGACCGATTTCTAGGCAAATGAATGGAAGTCGGAATAACACATTGTGAACGAAACACCAGCACCAAATAGTCATATCTACCAATAGAGGTCTGTCATTGTTTCTGTCAGCTTCCTCCACAGGACCCCCTTAATTTCCACATTCAGTTCTGAAAAGTTTTTATATGTGTGTACATTACATACTCTTTGTAACTTTTGTTGCTTGTATTTCTTCGTAAAGTTGAAGTTCAAGATTTTATTTAACCTCCGACAACATGTCTGGTCTGTCCCATTTAAAAAAACCGTTCCAGTGACCATATTATCGTTATATTTAATCCACGACAACGTTTTCTGATGTGGTTCTTACTGAATTAAGACGTCTAAATGTGACTTGAACGATATTCAGTTGCTCTTTCTAGCAGGTCGAACGTCGAGGTAAAATTTCTTTTTTGTGTCTCTATTTCCGTTATGTACTCATTGCCTCAGGAAAACCATTTCTGTTTAGGCGTGATATGTTTTTGGTTTAGGTGGGTATAAGAATATACGTTAGATTAGATATTGAAATTCAAGTTAAATCTACATTAGGATTAACCATCTTTATAGATAATGAACTTAAATATCTGTTTTGATGAACGTAATTTTGAGTGATAGCATGTAGCCGTTAATTGTGTACGAAATACTGAAGCTCATTTTTCTCGCTTTTATATAAGTTTTCAATTTTATTTCCATAAATGGAAAAACGAATATATCGATTCTCAAGTGGGTTATTTCTATTTTCTAATTTTCTCATTCAACATATTTCATTCCCAAGGTTTTAATAATTAAATGCTTTATTTTTGTTTGCATCTGGAGATGTAGCGTGGTCGTTTGAAACTAATAATCAATTAGATGTTTTGTTTCATTAGAGTATAATAGAGATTTGTGTTAGCAATTGCATATTCCCAACGATCCTCTGAGAGATTATCATTATTATTATTCTTGTTGTTGTTGTTGCTTTTATTATCATCATTATCATCATCAGCATCATCATTACCATTACCATTATTATTATTATTATTATTATTATTATTATTATTATTATTATTATTATTATTATTATTATTATTATTATTATTATTATTATTATATTATTATTAACGTGTTGACATTTTCAGAAAAAAAAGCACCCATTATTTATTTTGTCCAAAAATAATTATGTATGTCTTACAAAACATAGATTAAGCAATTCTGGATTAAGAAACGCTTAATATAGAATGCTGTTCCCATTATTGATATTGCGAATATGTATGTGGGCTTCTGGAATCTTTAAAACGTTGGGAATAACATCGTACAGTAATGGTTCAGGTAGTTTATACCCAGCTGAGGTCCACTTTGCCTTTTTATCCTTTCAGTGATGTTAAAGAAAATATCGAAGCACTTTTTACGTTCTCTTTACAATATGAATAATTGCATCTCACCTACGAAATTTCTAGTTTCTTGTTTACGGTAAGAAAATGAAGAATAAGGTTGTTTTAGGCGAAATCATTTTTGCGGAAAATGCAATGAATGAGATAATTGATCAGATTCTTTAAGTTGCATGTTCAAATCTCCCCCCGGTTCAGCTTTCTTGTTCAACCTATTGGGAGTGATAAAATAGCGTGCATCTCAGATACTGGTGTCTATAAAATCGATTTTATTTCCTATACCAAAGTCCTGATCTTGCACCAATCTTAGAAGATGTTTACTTAAATATTCACGGCACCATTAATCACACATCCGTATTCCACCATTTGCAGTAGAAGTGCATTTCGTGTAGGTAAAGCGTATTTGTCTTATATCTAACAACTCTGAGTGAATCGAGTGTTTAATTTGTTTACTGCTGTGTCAGTCTCACTAAATTACGACCCGACTGCTGAATAAGTCTCTTCATAATAATTGATGTAGCATTCATGTACCTTTAGTTGTTTCATTCTCAGTACATATTCATATAAGTTAGACGTTCCTATGCAGCTTCGATGAATAAGAAAAATTCTCATTTCTGTTGGCAAGGTGGTTAAACACTGTCGTCAACTCAGAGCACGCTCTGTTCGAATAAGAGATGCGTTTCTAATTTGTTTTCATCAGAACTAGATACCGGTGTCGAGATATCTGAAGTACGGAGAACACAAAACTTCCTTTAATGTTAATTAAAAAGTATGAGCTAACTGCGCATATTGACTATGAGGCTGTGTACATGCGTCTAATAAAGGGTATTCTGAGCTGCTGATGCTACATTAACTCATTTTTGCCTGGAGAAATAATTGTTTCCCATAACAGACTGCAGTGATATGCTTTCACATGTTCAAATATCCCTCAGACATACTTTGAATTGCCTTAATTTGCCTTAAAGATATACATAAACTATTTTACTCTTTTACACGTTTCAGTTATTTGATTGCTGCCGTATTGTAGCGTCGCCTTAAGTCGAAAACATCGAGCGCAGGATTTATTCTTTGTAAGCCTAGTACTTATTCTCTCGGTATCGTTTGCTGAACTGCTAAGTTTCGGGGATGTAAACACAACAACATCTGTTTTGAAGCGATGGTTGCTAGGGGGACTCAGATAAATTATATATATATATATATATTATATATATATATATATATGCACGATAAGCTTCTCTCAGTTTCCGTCTACCAAATCTACTCATAAAGCTTTGGTCGGCCCGAGGCAGTACTAGAAAACACTTACCCAAAATGCCACGCTGTGGGACTGAACTCGGAACCATTTGGCTGGAAAGCAAACCTTTTACCACGCAGCTGCGTCTGCGTCTCTCTCCCTCTCTATCTCTCTCTTTTCTCTCTCTATCTCCCTCTCTGTGTATATATATATGTATATATCGTAAAAATGACTTTAACTGATTCACATTCACAATATGCTTCATCATGTTATAGAAAAGGTATCGTGTACGTGTGAAGCAAACTCTATAGCTTACATCTTCCTTCTGATGTCTCTCTCTCTCTCTCTCTCTCTCTCTTTTTTTATCGAAAACAAATTTTCATTGCCTTGCATTCGAATTCTATTTTTATTAAACTCTTTAATTCACATCCACTCTATGTTTACAGCTTTTAGAATGCAGAGAGCAGTTTCCCTTTCAAATCACTTAAATTCCAATTCACTCTATTAAAGCTATAGTTCGCAAGTGGGTATCGGTGAGTATTTATTCCTATTAAACTATTTCTATCCTTAATCTCGATTTTAATATTATTCAAACTGAGTCGCCATGCGTGGTTTTGTCTGCATTAAGCTGAAGCGAAATGAAATTAGTTGGGAAGAACGATTGATGTGGTTTTCCTCAGTTATTCTTTTCCTGTGTTAATAAACCTTCGAGTAATTTCCATCCCGACACATATATCATCACGTTACTGTGTTTAGAGAATTGGTGACGTTATTGCAGGAATCGTAAACGAAGTGGCTCATGGTTTTTTCTTTTTTGGATTATTTATTGCCTTAAATTCGTGTTTAATATTTGAAACTTGTGGAGTTTAAATTAATATTTCATTTCTCAGAAATTGAAAAATATATTGAGGAGAGAATGAGAGAGAAATGGAGTGAGAGAGAGAGAGCGCGAGAAAGAAAGAGAGAGAGAGAAAGAGCGAGAGAGAGAAAGAGCGCGAGAGAGAGAAAGAGCGAGAGAGAGAGAGAGAGAGAGAGAAAGAGCGAGAAAAGGCGAGAGAGAAAGAGAGAGGGAGAGAGAGAGAGAGAGAAAGAGCGATAAAGAGAGAGAAAGAGTAATGATAGAGAAAGAGCGAGAAAAGGCGAGAGAGAAAGAGAGAGGGAGAGAGAGAGAGAGTCGGTGAATATTTCCAGTGATGTTAGATTAATGTGATGATATTAAGCTCCAGCATTTGCAGAGACAAACAACGAAAGATAAAAAAGGAAGAACGCCGGAGAAGCAGGCAATCCAGTATAAGCTTTGACAAAATAGTGAGCAACGCTGATGTCATTCAAGGAGTTGCTAGGAGTGCCAAAGGTAATGTGTCGTTACACATGTCACTCGTTA
>NC_043019.1:8615195-8617695 GCF_006345805.1 Octopus sinensis | reverse complement strand
AATGTTTACTATATTCAATGGACCAAAAATTTTGAGTTGTTTTGTAATGAAGAAGGAAAAGGAATCTCGTTACGAAAGTCCATTGTAATCGCCAGGGAAATGCCTGTCAATAATGCTTAACTTATTGAAAGACAAAAGACTCAAAACAAATCAGATTGTTAAATATTCATAGAATATTAACAAGACCTAAAGAAACGTCTGAGAATGATCGAGAAATTTTAAAGAAATTCGACCCACAAAATTACCATATATTCTGCTTGTAGGAGAATAGAAACACTTTGCATAATTTTATTTTGATAACCAAATGTTAAAAGAGGCGATTTCGATAAACCAAACATTAAGTTAGAGTCACCATTATAAGGAAGGTTTCAATTGTTTGAAGCAGCATCCCTTAAATCCTTCAGAATAAGTGTTGGATATATATAATCGATGGCAACAGTCAGTCTGCGATTTTCATCTTTCTATTACAGAAAAGCAGTCAAAGAGATATTCTTCATTTTAAAAAAATCTTTCCACCGTATTCGCTTACTATTCAAGTAACGTCTATGAAGACAAAATGGTTTCGCTTCTCCTGGTTTTCTACCTTCACATTACTATTAAGTTGTTTCACATGAAATGTCGTATTTGAAAGGTGACATTAAAGTGTGTGAGAAATTTTAGACAACTGATTTACTTAATCAAATTGTGATCCTGTGCAAGCCATATGCAAGGTTCGGCCAATTTATTTGCACATATGCGTATTTGTCTGTTAATTACATTCGTAACTGTTAAAATATTAAAATGTAGAAATTGGTATTAAGAGGCCTGACGATTGGGGTTATGTTTTAAGAAATGTTCCTGTAAAAGAGTGCGTGTTTAAGGAACGATAAAAGAACCTCAAGAAACACGTGTAGCAGAGAAATTTTAGAAATGATTAGTAAGTATTAAAATCAAATTCTTTTATATGGTGTGATGTATATTTTGCATGGGACTGCTACCTCTAAATAACACACACACACACACATACACATATACACACATATATATATATTTACCTGTTGCCTACCTTCTCTTCGTCTTGTTTATGCATGCTTCTATGTTCATGTTTTCTGTATTGTTTTGTATCTTGTGTCCCCTTGCCAGTCTGCAATACCTGTAATCAGCTGAATTCAACTTTCCTCTCTCACTTTCTCTTTCTCTCAGTCTGTCGAAGTTATTCCCATAATCCTACAAATGACACATTTTTTACAATCACCTACAGACACAGCCTGACCATATATTCTCTCTCCATTCAAATATTGTAACTCTCGTAAGCAGCGTTGTTTATATTCACCAAATGATAAGCTTATCTCTGCCCACGCTTCTGTCTTTTGTGTCTCCTCTTCCGCATTTTCCATTTCATATTCTACCGCTTTTTTACTATTGTATACAGTCATATAACTTGAATGTATATGTATGCGTGTATGTGTGTGTGTGTGGTTTATATCAGTAGTAATACATTTGTGCATACTGTAGTGCTACAGACACAAAGCAAACGACTGACGCTAGTGTTAAGTCTTTGTCAACAAAATCTTCATTATGTATGATATTTTCTTTTCCAGTCTAGGCACGAGGCCCGAAATGTTTGGGGAGGTGCTCAGTCGATTTGATCGACCCCAGTACACAACTGGTAATTATTTTCTTGATCCCGAAATGATGAAAGGCAAAGTCAACCTCGGCGGAGTTTGAATTAAGGACATAAAGACAGATGCTATACCACCAAACATTTCGACCTCCGTGCTAATGTTTCTTATTTCTTTATTGCGCACAATGGACTAAATATAGAGGGGACAAACAAGGACAAATAAAGTGATTAAGTCGATTACATTTATCCCAGTGCGTGACTGGTACTTAATTTATTGACCCCGAAAGGATGAAAGGCAAGGCAGACCTCGGCTTTAATTTGAACACAGAACGTAACGGCAGACGAAATACCGCTAAGCATTTCGCCCAGCGTGCTAACGTTTTTACTATATCACTGCTTTAAAATACGTATGTCTGATATATTCTCACAGAAATCTTTAGTCTATGACTTGAAAACTTTTCCTCTACTTGAGGTTAAAAGATTTTATATATTAGCTAAAGTTGTGATGTCTATGTATGTATGTATCTATCGTCTATCTATATATCTATCATCTATCTATCTATCTATCTATCTATCTATCTATCTATCTATCTATCTATCTATCTACTATCTATCTATCTATCTATCTATCTATCTATCTATCTATCTATCTATCTATCTATCTATCTATCTATATATATATAATATATATATATATATATATAATATATATATATATATAATATATATATATATAATATATTATATATATATATATATATATATATGCCAAGTTGGTGAGGTGCAGGCAGTTCAAGCCCAATCCATCTCGCTACTGCTCTAACAATCCAACAGTGATCTGTCTCGCATCTTTTGTATGTAATATCACTTGAAACCTTGGCGTCTGCGTGTCTGTCC
>NC_043019.1:8605195-8610195 GCF_006345805.1 Octopus sinensis | reverse complement strand
CAGGCTGATGATAATCTCAAAACTCTGTAACATAAACCAACTTCTTTAAAGTAAAGTAGAGTGGATGTTTTAAAAATCAGAGAAAGCGCTGTTGTGGTGTATGTGTAATTGAATGTCAATCACTGTACATATATATATATATATATATATAATACACACAAACACGCATACACACACATACAACACACATATATATATATATATATACACACACAACACACACACATTATATATATATATATATATATATATATATATATATATATATATATATAGATATATATATATATACATACATATATATATAGACATATACATATATACGCATATTACACATACGCTTATATAGAATATGAATCATAGAACGAAGTGATGTATTGTATGAGATATAATATAACAGAATTTCAAAGAAATATAAGACCAAATTTCGTGACATAATTACGCTCTTCTGTTTAAAAAGGTTGGTAGTTCTATGAATTAACCAAACCACTTTTGTGCTGCTACCAATTTGACAAAGATGTCAACAGAAGACAATATAGAAGCATTAATATAACCAAAACGAAAAAAGAAAATAATAAATATCTCAGACCTCTGAGTACATCTTTATTAAATTCTAGAATATAATATCAGTTTCAATATGCTGAAACATTCTTCTTTTCCATTAGGAATTTCTCCAAGACAGCTATTGTTTGGAGACTGTGATAGCATCTATAATAATATGGTCGTATATTAACGCGTCGCAATAAAATAGAATCTTGAAAGAAAGTGGTAAGGCGAGAAAAATGAAAGAAAAAAAAAAGCAAGTGAGTAATGCGAAAAATATAAGCATATCAAAACAGTTGAAAAACCAAGAAAAAATCCGAACAAAATTGATATTAAACAGAAGAAAAAAATGGAGAAGAGAACTAATAAAAGGACAACACGGCATCAGGTCGATGATAAACAATAACCGTACTATTAACATTTACAACAAAAGTCTATTCGATGTGTTAGGTATAGCAATCAAATGTCAGTCAAATCACAACCTATTGTATATATTTATGGCCATTTTGTATAATGCACATCTGCTCCCTGGATATTGAAATAAGAAGAGTTTTTCACGGCTGGAACGCTTTTGATCATAGGTTAACTGATCACGTCTGAGAGAGGAGAGTGTACAAGACACCAGTCGAAATCATCAACAATGACGACGGCATTAAGAATTAGCCAATGCGATGGCTTCTATGTAGTGACTTCGTTTGATGGACATATTATCCAAATGTCCTCAAACCTCAATTATACTCTCAAAAAAGGAAATGTTGTCCACTGTACACTAAACTATTGAATTACTGGGAACAATGATGGGATGAACATGCACTGAACGCCATTTAATCACATCTCCCTTTCATTAGTGACTGACCACTAATTGTAGTATTGCATATATCAAGATGGTACGAAATAAGGTACATAAAAATCACAGGTACAAACATTCACATACTTCCCTTGTACACGCACACACATACACACATATGCTCACACAGAACGGAAACACTAATTTTCTTCACCCCTTCCTTCCTTATTCATATCTACCACCCTTTCATTTCTCTCACTGATGTTACGTTCTCTCACTCCTTCTCAATCTGAGCTATTACTCTCACTACTTACCCTCCACTGAATTACAATTTTATCATCATAAAGACAACCACCATCACCACCACCACCAAACCCACCACCGCCACCACTACCATCATCATCATCATCATCATCATTATTATTATTGTTATTATTATTATTATTATTGCCTTTGCACAGCTTCTAACGCTGGAGATGTACTACAGTGTCAGCTTTTCACTACCAGTGAACTAAGGTAACACCTCTTACTTTTCGAGCACCTTCTGGAGTATTCGAGCAGTTCCAAGCAACGCTGTTTCTGCAAGTGCTCCACTCTTATTGCAGTCCCTATGTCTTCCACGAACATCTCGAGATTTTAGCTCACTCTTCTCAGGGTTCCGACAATTATTGGTACTACTGCTACCTTTTTCATCGAACATAACTGTTTAACTTCCCAAGCTAACCTGTCATATTTCTCGACTTTTCATTCTTCCTTATCGCATACCCTGTTGTCAGCTGAACATGCTATATCTATGATCCAGCAGAGTTTGTTTTCTTTCTCAATTAAGACTATGTCCGGCTTCCTATTCTCAATCTCATGGTCGCACTGAATCATAAAATTCCATAGAATCTTTGCATTTCAATTTTCGACAATGCCTTCAGTGTGTGGCAGTACAATTTTTTCTCTGTCAAGTCCATACTTGTTGACGGTGAGCGGGTAGAATCGTTAGCACGCTAGACGGAATGCATAGCTAAATTTCATCCATCGCTTCGTTCTGAGTTCAAATTTTGCCGAGCTCGACTTTGCCCCTCATCTAATCGAGCTTGATGAAAGTTGTACCAGTTACGCATTGGGACAGATGTAATCGACTAGCCCCATTTCCAAAAATATTTTCAATGCCTTGTGCCAAGAGTAGAGATAATAATAATTATTGTATTAAGGCGGTGAGTTGGCAGAATCGTTAGCAGAAAATGCTAAGCGCTATTTCGTCCATCTTTACGCTTCGGGTACAAAATCTGTGGAGGTTAATTTTGCTTTTTATCCAATCGAGATCGATGAAAGAGTACCACTTTCGTACTTTGCGATGTAATCGAGGTAACCCCTCTCCCAAATTTGGTGGCCTTTTGCCAATATTCAAAATCATCATCATAATCATCAACATCATTATTGTTGTTACTGATGGTGCTGTTGTCATTGTTGTTGCTGTTTTGTGGCTGCTGTTCATGTTATTAATTGGACAGTAGTGGTGCGAAAGAAACACCTAGTTATATAACCTTATTAACCATTCGTGTGGTTGCATAGGATCAAGCTCAGAAAATGGCGGCGGAAAGTTTTATGTCGTTAATGAAAGAGCGGGGTGGGGGGAAATATATTATCGGAGTTGTGGTGTGAGGACGTCAGTTAGCGAAACATGAATGTGTTTGTTTATGAGATGGCTGACCTTATCTGGCCAAGTGTGCGTGTATATATGTGTGTGTGTGTGGTGTGTGTGTGTATCTGCTTGTTGATCTTCGTGTGGCTCTACACCGTGTTTATGTGCATGTATGAATATTATTTAATGTATCTATTATCAATGAAACACATACACACACACATATATGTGTGTATATATATATATATGTATGCACACGTAAATATACATTTATAGTATATTAAGCATACTTACTATTCAGTATTATATATATATATATTCATATATACACATTAGATATTTACGTATATATAAATATATATATATACAATCATACATAATTTATATATATATATATATATATATATATATATATATATATATATATATATATATACATACATATATATATGTATATATATGTATATATATATATGATAATATATGTATATACATTTATATATATATATGTATGTATATATGTATACATATATGTATATATATATATACGTATGTATATATATATTATATATATATATATATATACACACACACACACACACACACACACACACTCGCATATACATATGCTTGCGTTGGTGCTCATACGTATGGAGTTATGCAAGCGAGCGTATAAGGTATGTGTTCCTGTATGCGCTCGCCGTTTATACGTGCACGGAATACAGAGTGAATATGTCCTTAATACTCCCATAAAGGCGGTAGAGAATTTTAATAATCTATTTATTCATTCTCTGATTCACCAGTGCCAATAAATATAAACTGTCCTCGGTAATTGGTTTGGAAAGAAGGGAAACAAATTGGTGTGAAACAGAATAGTAGTAATAACAATAATGTTGTTTTTGTTTTTTTCCCCTTTTTATCCGCCCCTTCCTAATCCCACTTTAGTTTCTTTGCCTTGTATCTATAGCTTCTCTTCTTATTAATTGTACAAGTGGTGCTTTCCTGCTTAACGTTTAATCACCTTTCCCTCCTGTCATTTCGAATAACACGAAAACTATTAAAAAAAAAGAACATAGTAATTATAGATTATTGGAAGATGTGTGAGTGTTTGTACGTGTGTGTGTGTTTTAGTGTGTGTGTGTGTGTGTGAGAGAGAGAGAGAGAGGTTGTGTGTGCGTGGGTGTCTCCTTATTTTTGGCTTCTTTCATTGCCTGACAACAAGTGATGATTTGCTAACATTCACCGTAAAATAGTGGCTGAGGACAGAAAATCGGATGCAACAAGTACCGGGCCTTAAAATATGTAGGTACTTACTAGGTTCCATGTGATGGATATAGAGTCCAATTCTGCCCTTGCACTGCTGCAGCACACTGAATGCAACAAACGACAGAAATGAGCACATACATCACACGTTGTGTGCGCATGGGTGGGGGTTGTCGGTGTATGTGTGTGTGAGTGTGTGTGTGTGTATATATATATATGTGCGTGTGGTGTGTATGGGTGTGTGTGTCTGGTGTGTGTGTGTGTGTGTGTGTAGTGTGTGGTACATAAGGGGTCATTAAAACTGAATTGTCAGATTTTCTAATGCAAAAGTTTGCACAAAGTATTTTATTCTGAAAGTTCATTGCTTTAACAACAATCAAGAGTAAATCATCATGTTTCGAAATGCATTTCATGGAATCTGATTATATTGTGAGTTTTCTCTTGTAAATCAATTTTTGTGAACTCATGGTTAGATTTTTAAAAATCATGTTGATTATGAATTTGAGTTTGGTCGTGGAACCAGTGCATCCCAGACAGCTCGAAACATCAAATAATGTGTTTGGTGAAGATGTGTCGATGCTTTAAGAAGTTCCGATCTGGTGATTTTACTCTTGAAATCAGCCTCGTGGTAGACCTAAGACCGACGTGGAAACGATAAGGAAGCGCATATTCTCACGCTACGCTTGAATTAACAGCAAGGTTTTGATGTTCCGATTCCAAATGTATTGGACCATCTTAAACAAATCAGCAAGGTAAAGAATCTGGACAAACTGG
>NC_043019.1:8590022-8605095 GCF_006345805.1 Octopus sinensis | reverse complement strand
AGAACATAGTAATTATAGATTATTGGAAGATGTGTGAGTGTTTGTACGTGTGTGGTTTTTAGTGTGTGTGTGTGTATGTGTGTGTGTGTGTGAGAGAGAGAGAGGTTGTGTGTGTGTGCGTGGGTGTCTCCTTATTTTTTGCTTCTTTCATTGCCTGACAACAAGTGATGATTTGCTAACATTCACCGTAAAATAGTGGCTGAGGACAGAAAATCGGATGCAACAAGTACCGGGCCTTAAAATATGTAGGTACATACTAGGTTCCATGTGATGGATATAAGATGTCCAATTCTGCCCCTCTACACTGCTGCAGCACACTGAATGCAACAAACGACAGAAATTGAGATACATACATCACACGTTTGTGTGCGCATGGGTGGGGGTGTCGATGTATGTGTGTGTGAGTGTGTGTGTGTGTATATATATATATGTGCGTGTGTGTGTGTATGTGTGTGTGTGTGTCTGTGTGTGTGTGTGTGTATGTGTGTGTGTACATAAGGGGTCATTAAAACTGAATTGTCAGATTTTCTAATGCACAAAGTTTGCACAAAGTATTTTATTCTGAAAGTTCATTTGCTTTACAACATTCAAGAGTTACATCATCATGTTTCGAAATGCATTTCATGGAATCTGATTATATTGTGAGTTTTCTCTTGTAAATCAATTTTTGTGAACTCATGGTTAGATTTTTAAAAATTCATGTTGATTATGAATATGAGTTTGGTCGTGGAAGCAGTGCATCCCAGACAGCTCGAAACATCAATAATGTGTTTGGTGAAGATGTGTCGATGCTTTAAGAAGTTCCGATCTGGTGATTTTACTCTTGAAAATCAGCCTCGTGGTAGACCTAAGACCGACGTGGAAACGATAAGGGAAGCGCATACTTCTCACGCTACGCTTGAATTAACAGCAAGGTTTTGATGTTCCGATTCCAACTGTATTGGACCATCTTAAACAAATCAGCAAGGTAAAGAATCTGGACAAACTGGCTCAATCGAACTGAGCAAGCACCAAATAACACTTCGTCTTGAAACGTGTTGTTCTTTGCTGTCACGGCATAAAAGCCAACCATTCTTGCATCGGTTCGTTACGTGTGATAAAAAGTGGAGACTCTACGACGACATCAAGCGTTCAGTACATTGTTTGGACGGAGACGAAGTGCCAAACAACAATCCAAAGAAGAACAATAACCAAAATAAAAAGACAACGTGTCCTTTGGTGGTCCAGCGCTGGTGTCATCCACTGCAGCTTCATGAGACCTGCTAAGTCAATTTACAGCGGGTGTATACATCAACCAATTAGATGAAATCATGAGTGAAGTTGCAATTAAACCACCGAGATTGGTCAATGGATATTGATAATTTAGGTGCATTCTTTAATTAACTGCTATTTCTTGAAACAAATTAAAATAAACTTCGATTAAAACTCTGACATTTAGTTCGTAATGAACTGATATATATATATATATATATATATATATATATATATATAATATATATATATATTATTAAGGCGCACCTATTCTTTCACAAAAGACTTTCCTCTCTTACTCCTCCTTTCCAAAACTGATGACCTCATCCGAAGAATGCGAACCATCCTCTCACACCGTCTCCGATGAAGGGATATAATTAATAAAGGACTTGGAAACAGTTGTAAGACCTTCTATCTATATATGTTCTAAAATCTATACCGCATTGGTTTTTATCTCATTACACAAAACATTCTTTTATATATACATATATATATTAAAAAAGTAACTTATTTTGATCATATATGTATATATATATACACACACACATATATCTGTGTGTGTGAGTGCGTGTGTGTTTGTATACATTGTACCGTCCAGTACCATTATTACATGTGTTTCCAGGTTTGTGTTTCTGCATCTGTCGCGTGTGAACAGATAATTGAAATAAAAATGGGGAAAACAAGAAGGAATGATGTTGGACATTTTATCTTTTTAATCACAACAGTTGTTTCCACGCGACGTAGCTTTGCAGCCTTGCAGGTACTTCATTATGCAACTGTTTCCCTTCATCATAGTTGTGTTTCGTCAGGCGATATGTTAATATTGTCTCCGTAAGTTCAAAATTCTTGCTTTCCAATCTGAAACAGAAGATCAATAATAAAAGAAATTAACATTTAGTACACTATCCGGCTAAAGTAAGCTGTCACTTGAGGACTCCAATTTTTTATATACATATATATGTATATATGTATTTATATATATATTATAATATATATATTATATATATATATATATATATATATATATATATATGTATATATGTGTGTGTGTGTATGTGTTTGTTGTCTGTGTTTGTCCCCGTAGCATTGCTTGACAACCGATGCTGTTGTGTTTATGTCTTCGTCACTTAGCGGTTCGGCAAAAGAAACCGATATAATAAGTACTAGGCTTACAAAGAATAAGTCCCGGGGTCGATTTGCTCGACTAAAAGGCGGTGCTCCAGCATGGCCGCAGTCAAATGACTGAAACAAGTAAAAGAGTAAAAAAAAGAGTAATACATATATATATATTTAAGTATATGCATATATGTATATATATATGTATATATTACATACATATATATACCTATATCTATATATATATTAATACATAAGTGTGTGAGTATATATATATATATATATATATATATATATATATATATATATATATTTGTGTGCGTGTCTATACATACCTACGTATGTACATGCATACATACATTGAAAATAACTGATATATATAGAGAAGGAGAAAGAAAGTGAGACAAAGATTCAGACAGAGATTGAAAGATATTCATCTACTGCCCAAACGTGTTATACTCTCCTCTCTCTTGTTGGTGCAAACGCCGCCTTCAGTAGCATATCCACACGGTGACATGTTTTCCCTTCTGATCTGTAAACTTCGATGTGTTTCTTGCTTCAGTCAACTCATTTAGCTCCTCGCAGGTGTTCATCATTAGTAAAAACCTGTCTTTAAAGTTACAACAAAAGTCGAACGACTGAAACTACATATCATCATCCTTGAGGCGAAGCAAAAATGAGTGAAACAACACTGAGTGTGCTACAGGCAGAACATTAGTGAACTACAGACATTTCTCTTAAGGTACGTACTGACATCATTACAATAACAAATTTGTTGAGCAGACTCCAAGTTTCCATGGAAATCGATATTGATCAATAAAACTCCCTCCTGTCAATAACATTTCCACTATTGTTATATACACATATGTAAATAATACATGTAAATGTCAAACTGAATAACAACAATAAACACATCAATGGCTGTTATCAGGTTTAGAGGCGAAAAATATATGGCTACGCACACACACATATATACATACATGCAAGCAAACACACGCACACTAGCACTCATAACTGTACACATCGGTGTATCGGTACCTATATCTATCGGCGTACAACACACGCACACAAACAGTTATATATATATAGATATATATATATAAATGCGTGTGTGTGTGTACATATTATATATATGTATACAAAAATTGAAGGGAGAGTCAGAGAAAAAAGCGAACGAATGGCGTCAGACATAAAGAGAAGGAATAACTGTATTTTCCAAATTTATAGCAATGCTGGAATTTCCCATGTGAGTAATATGATGGCACGGAAAAGAATGACTAGACGGTCGATAGTTTTTGTGGGACCCAGAATACATTATATACTAAATGTTAGCTGGCCGGAATTCACAATGTAATAGGAAAAATACACATATATTTCGAGAATCAATTTGACAGGAGAAAATGTCCGTTATATAAGCAATTTCGATGAATTACAATACGATTCAACTCTAGCTGTAGACGATGGGAATTCTGTCAGTACACTCTAGGAAATGTATATATATATATACACTAGCACAGGCACATAAAAACACATATATTTGCTTACATACATATATAGGTCAGTATATATATATTGCCTGTCCTTCTAATTGTTGTTTCTCTTGTCCGCCTTTGTATCGTCTATCTGTCCGAATGTTTTATTGTCCTCTATTGCATTTTTACTCCATTAATATATATATATCTATATATATATATATATTATATATATATATCTGTGTGTGTGCGCGTATACATATATACATATATGTATATATATATATATATATAGATATATATATATATATATATATATATATATATATACATACATATATAATATATATATATATATATATATATATATATAAAACTGTAGTTGTGTGAGTGTCTGTCCCCTTCGATTTAGATTCCTACTACGACCACGCCCTTTTTTGCGGTGCAGTTTAACCAAATTCGGGTATCTTATAGTCGTGATTCATATCAAGCCCGTCTGAGTATTAGCGCGCGTCTACGATGAGTCTACGATTTAAAAAATAATTTAACATAATTTTTTATTCCATTTTAATGCATAATTTTTCGTGTGTCGATGGCGGCGGAGTTGGCGTCCATGGTCACACCTGCACCTGTTTGCTTCTCCCTTTTCTTCCCTCCCTCGTGAAGCTGTGGGGAAGGGAGTGTAAAGAAATCAACGTCGTAAAGCGTTGTCAAGGAGACCCGCGTTCTTTTAGAACAACGACTTCATGGCTTGAAGACACCAAAACAGAAATGGCTAAGAAAGCCCGAATTGGCATCTATAAGGGAAGTAACTCTCTAAAAATGCTTATATAGTTATTTCCCTTACAAACCCGAGCAACGCCGGGCGATACTGCTAGTATGTATATATATAAGTAATATTCGTAGTCACTTTAACATGGCTGTCTAAGCGGACATCTCCAAAAGAACATCTCTAGCTGCTAAACTTTGCATAGCCGCATCCGAAAAAATTGCGACGGGACCAGCATGACAGACATGGTTTCGAGCTATTTCGGCCAGCCCAAGTTCTACGAATCTCGTCTGCGAGAGATGACAGCATCTCGCCTCTGCGTCCAATCTATATATATATATATGTATAAATATATATATATGTACGTATATATATATATATATATAATGCATATACACATAGAGACCCAAATGATATATATATATATATTATATATATATATATATATACGTATACGCACACACACACAGACACACACACACACATATATATATATATATATATTATATATATATTATATATATATAATGCATATACACATAGAGACCCAAATGATATATATATATATATATATATGTGTATGTGTGTATCTATATGGGTCTGTGTCCTTTTGTATGTTTGTGTGTACAGGGCTGGTAGTGCTGCAGTGGAAACTACCGGTGGCGGTGTGTTTTTAGAAATGAACTGTTTTAATGGGTTTCAATGCTTGAGACATGGCATATCTACTTTACCTGCGATCGCCAAACGAATTGCGAACGAATTTCGTACTCGGAACTGGGAAATACTTCGTACTTTCGACACTCACACACATGTACACTCACACACACAATGAAACCCCACCGCATATATGTATATATGAAGGCATATACGTACGTATATATATATTATATATATATATATATATATATATATATGTGTGTACGTATATATATATATGTATATATATATATGTATAAATATATATATATGTACGTATATATATATATATATACGTATACGCACACACACACAGACACACACACACACATATATATATACTTACATACATACATACCTACATTCATAATGTAAGATTTCCCATTATAATCTTATGCTTTTATAAGGAATCGTTATCTAACCAGATTACAAGAAATACCACTCCAGCACGCTCAGTGAATGGAAGCCTATTATCTCCAAGAACGTTTCCGAGTAATAGTCAAGTCTAACGTGATCAAAGTAATAGTTTTTAGTAGATGTCGGAAAAAAAATATTTTTCATGAAACAGGAAAAATGGATCTTAGAATTTCCAAATAAAAAGAATTGTTTTTGTAGAAAAACCTAAAGAAAACCAACAGAAAATCTGTGCACGACAGCAAAAATATATTTCTTCAGTAGAAACATGTTGCTGCATGGAAACAACAACAAATGAAAAGCTTGGATATGGATTCATGCTGCAAAAAATGTCACCAAAATGTTGCTGCAACACAGATATTGCAAGACAGTCGAAGAAGAAATTAAATACGAATTACGCTGAATTCTGAAAGTTGTATCAAAAGCAAACTGAATATTATCATCAATATGTCACTGTGTGATTGTTATACCTCATGTTATGCAGGAAAAGAAAATTGTCGGAAAAAAATTTATGAAGTGATATGCGGAAAATGAGAAAGTAGCACGCCGAGTGCTGTGTATTTAATCGGTAAGAAAACAGATGTGACAAACATGAAAAATGACATCTTTTAAAAAATGAATAATGGCTCTACTTTATGGTAGAGTTATATTAGCTCTACCATAAACTCACTGATGAAAATTCTTTAAATATTTCTATTTATTTATGGCACACAAAGCAGACCATTACTGCATTCTTTTCCTCTATCTTCGTATCTATAAACTGATTGTTTCTGTATGATATTATGCTGCGTCAATATTGAGCAAAAATTAATCACATTATTTCTGCACAGCGAAGTCGGTGAGCTGCCGTACCCGTTAGCGTGACACACAGAATGATTAACGGTATTTAGTCCCGCTTTAAACGTAATGATTTCAAATACCGCCGAGCTCAGTTATACCTCTCGTCGTTTCGGGGATGATATAATAATATAACAATAAAGTACTGGGATTATGTAATCAGTTCAACCATCACCCCAAATTACTGGCCTCTTGACAAAATTTGAATTCAATTCACTGTTGAATTTATACAATTCAATTTAAAGAAATCAAAGCTGGACAGAAATGGAAAGCACAAAGCCACAAACACATAGACCTGGTCGGCGAGACACTAAAAGAATAAGAAGCGGTAAGGGGAGCAGAAATTTACCAGAAAAAGTCAGTGGGCTTGCCGCTCGGTACTTGGAGAAGCAAGCCCAGGCCGCCCAACAGCATATCCATCGTGGGACGCTGGACCGAGGGACCAGTTAAGTTGTTCGGAGTTTGGTTCGGTCCGGGCCGGCAAATGGAGAAGAACTGGGGCGAAATAACGACTAGGGTGGCCACTCTCACCCTGTAATAGGCCGGGAGGAAGCTATCCCTAAAAGGTCGGGATATATATATATTTAAGCAGGCCTTGCTTTATTATATATTATATACCCTACAGCTTCCCTTCCAGCTAAATGTACAATATACACATAAAACGATTTTATGATGTTTGATTAAATGTACAGAGAGATAGATAGAACTATAAATAATACGCAATATTTTTTTTAAAATTCTGACTTTATATTCCGGATTTATGAATATTGTAGTAATATTTCATGTCTGTTCCGGCAAAACATGGAATTACACAGAATATGAGACACGACCATGGGACTTTGAACTCTTCCATAATTCTTCAGTGATGACTGGACCCTCTCCAATTTTCGTATCTTTTCCATCTTAGCTACTCAAATTTACGTCCTGAAAGGTCACCGTCCCTTGTGAGGAAATGTGTTTATTTACAAATATGTTGATAAGTATACAATGGGAAAGAAGAGGAAAAATAGAGAACGAAAAGAAAGAAAAGAAACAGTTTAAATGCTTTGTAATAAAAATTTCTGAGTTGACCACGTCAAATTGAAAAGAGGCTTCTCTCTCCCTCTCTTTATCTGTCTATCTTTCTGTCAATCCATCCATCCATCCATGCATCTCCCTATTGATCGTTTTTTTTTCCTCTTCCCCTTTTTTCCCCTTTTTTCTTCTTTTTTCATTTCTCTTTTCTTTTGTTCCTTTTCCTTTTCTTTTTTTTCTTTTTCTTTTTTCTTTTTTCTTTTATTTATTAATTTTTTTTGTTCCCTCTTGATCGAAAACCTACGCCACCCCTTTTTTTTTGTTTCTTTTGTTTTTTTGTTTTTTCATCCCCCAAAAGAAAAGCTCTACCTTGTAACTTGTCCCATCTGTGTGCAGCCCTGTGTGGCCAATAAAGAAACTTATCTATCTACCTATCTACCTATCAATCTATCTATCTATCTATCTATCTATCTATCTATCTATTTATCTATCTATCTATCTAGCTATCTATCTATCTATGTATATCTATCTATCATTTCCCTATCCTTTGTTAATACCCCCTTCCTTGAATATCTCTCTCTGTCTATTTTCTATCCCTTCTTTGATTTTCTTTCTCTTTTTCCAAAATACAAAACAATTTTTATCTTCTAAACAAAACAAATACGAACAACGAAACGTTCTATTTTTAACATTTTGATTATGTCTTGAGAGTTCCATAAAAGAAAGAAAGCGCGGATAAAGAATTATCCAAAATTCTAACTGCCTCCTTTTTTTCCAATATACGATATCTGTACACCACTTCAAACACTTTATACATAAATAATTTATATATATATCAGCAAGGTCATGGAATGAATAGTTAGAACGAATAGTTAGAAGGAAACTAATCACCTTCCTTGAAGAAAATGACTTGCTGCCTGACACCCAACATGGTTTCCGACCAGGAAGAAGCTGCTTAACTCAGCTCCTACAACACTATGACTGGGTGCTGAAACAACTGCTCAACCACTCAAATGTGGAAGTCATATATCTCGACTTAGCAAAGGCCTTCGATAAAGACGATCATGGAATGATATTTCACAAACTGCGTGATCTTGGCATAGTTGGAAAACTGGGAGAATGGCTTCATGACTTTCTGAAGAATAGAAGTCAGGTGGTAGAAGCCAATGGGGCCACTTCCATTAACACGCAAATAGTGAGCGGTGTTCCGCAGGGCACTGTTTTGGGACCACTACTGTTCATAATGGCCCTCTCAGACATGCCCTCAGCCACGCAGAGAGCCACGATCACAAGTTATGCAGATGATACAAAAGTTTCACAGGCAATACAGAACCCTGAAGGACACTAAGCACCTGCAATGTGAGCTGCACGAAATATACAAGTGGGCCTGAAAGAATAGCATGCAGTTCAATGCTGAAAAGTTTCAAGCTTTACACTATCAGCATGCAAAACTGAATGCAATACCCAATGAATACACTGGACCCGGAAGGATTGCAATCCCGGAGGCACAATCAGTGCGTGACCTGGGTATTCACATGAGTGATGACGCGACCTTTCATGTACATGTTGCTAAACTGACAATGAAATGTAGACGGCTGGCTGGATGGATTCTAGAACCTTTAGAACAAGAGAACAAGAACCATGATGGTCCTCTGGAAGACACTTGTCCTAAGCCACTTTGACTATTGCTCTCAGCTATGGTCACCATCCAGTGTCAAGTTGATCACAGAACTTGAGGCGATCCAACAACTACAACACGAAGAAGATAGCCTCTGTGCAGCATATGAGGTACTGGGAAAGACTAAAGAGATTACAGCTCTATTCCCTGGAGCGTAGGCGAGAAAGATATGCCATAATATATATCTGGAAGATCCTGGAAGGTCTTGTCCCAGACTTTGGCATCGAGAGTCACACAAATGCCAGAACCGGACGCCACTGCGTAGTACCAAGGACTCCAAATTTGCCATCAATATGTAGGACAAGATATTGTGATAGCCTGGGCTTCAGAGGCCCACGGCTCTTCAATATCCTCCCGAAGAACCTGAGGGACCTACATGGTGTAGATGCGGATGTCTTTAAAGTAGGACTGGATCTCTTCCTGTCAGGTGTCCCGGATGAACCAACTTCACGGCAGGAGGTGCAGATGAGGGCAGCTGCATCGAACTCTCTCATGCATCAGATGGCGTTTGCTAAAAAGCATCCGTGAGGTAAAATCGTGTAACAAACCAAATGGCGGTGCCCCAGCATGGCCACAGCTCATTAGCTGAAACTGGAAAAATCAAAATCAAATCAAAATCATATATATGTGTGTGTGTGTGTGTGTGTTTGTGTATGTATGGATCTATATACATATCATTATATATGAATGTTTCAAATCATCCTATAATGGAATAAGACACAGAGTAAATGTGAGTCTATAAATGTGTGTCTGTGACATTTCTCAGTAGTTCACTGACAAATCACACTAAGCTGAAACAGTATGTTTATACATATAGAGAGGAAATATGAAATATTGATGTATACAGTGTTTCATTGTAAAAATGTAACATTTTGATTTACTTCAAATGGAAAACAGATATTCTTCACACAGCTATTTTCGTCCTTCTCTTGCAAACGCAAGCAAGAATAGTGACTCAGTCAACATATTGAATATATATGTATATATATATATATATGTGTATATGTATATATACATATATATATATCTATATATATATGATATAACAAAAAAAACATTCTGTAAGATTCATTTACTTACATCATTCCGGATCTTATCTTCACGTTTATATATGCATGTATGTGTGTTTGTTTCTTTCTCTGTGTGCATATGTGTGTACGTGTTCATGCGTATATAATATGTATATCTATCTATCTACCTATTTGTCTCTAATTTATCTATCTATCATCCATTGTCCATCTATTGTAACTATCTATCTATCTATCTATCTATCTATCTATCTATCTATATATCAATCTATCTATCTATCATCTATCCATCTATTATCTATATCTATCTATCCATCTATCAATCTCTCATCTATCTATCTATCTATCTATCTATCTATCTATCTATCTATCTCTATCTATCTATCTATCTATCTGTCTATCTATCTGTCTGTGTATCATCTACTATCTATCTATCTATCTATCTATCTATCTATCTATCTATCTATCTATCTTCTATCTATATGTATGTATGTATGTATGCATATATGTATGTATGTATATGAGACTGTGTTTGTGTGTATGTGTAAACGTGTGCATATCTATATGCACAAGAATCCAAATGCGGTTATATATTTTCGGGAGTTAGAGCTTAACATAGAAAATATCTACATTTATAGAATTCTTTAATTATTCTTCTTGACACGCACAAACACAAACACCTAGTTTGCAATCACACTTTGAAGATAAAAATACATGCACACGTAAGAAAACTATATCACAACACACACACACACACACACACACACACACACACACACACACACAACACAGATACATTCACAAAGCCATTCCTATACATCGCCATATACTTGTAGAAGCAACAAATCCTAGAGACGTTTCTATCTAAATTGATGCATAGTTTTCGTAAATAAATGGGAAAGCATCTGAATGCTAAGCCTGGATTTCTCGCCAAATCCATTCGCTTTTCATTTGCTGACAAATTCTTCTTAGTTGATTATTTATGTCATGCAATTCGTTGCCGCCAAATGTGACGTGTCAATAACAGTCTATGTCAATAAAACAACGTACTTGATGCTGTGCGTCCCATCAATCTATATATGAACATTTATTTCGAGTTATCTCTGACAGCCTGCGTACAATGCTGTGCACACGTATGAATGACTATCCATCTATCCATTTATCTATCCATCAATTTATCTATCTATCTATCTATCTATCTATCTATCTATCTATCTATCTATCTATCTATCTATCTATCTATCTATCTATCTATCTATATCCATCCATCTATCTATCTATATCCATCCATCTATCTATCTATATCCATCCATCTATCTATCTATCTATCTATCTATCTATCTATCTATCTATCTATCTATCTATCTATCTATCTATCTTCAAAAGAAAAGCTCTACCTTGTAATTTGTTCTATTTGTGTGCAGCCCTGTGTGGCTAATAAAGAAACATATCTATCTATCTATCTATCTATCTATCTATCTATCTATCTATCTATCTATCTATCTATCTATCTATCTATCTATTTATCTATCTGACTATCGTCTATCACTTTCTCTATGTAAGTACACCTCTATTCGTATCCATATATTTAGTTACCCATGTAGTACACGGGCATGTATATACGTCTATGTAAATCCTTCTGTGGCACCCGCGTAGATATATGTTTAGTTACAAATGACGGTCCCTGGATCTGCCATCTTATATTAAATTCTTCTTGACAGTCTTTGGTAATTTGCTAAATGAAACGTACACGAAGTTCCCAGGAGTCGAATCAAAACTGGCACCGCTTGATTGTGAAAGAAATATCTCATCCACAGATGTTTGGTTAGAATTGGAATTTGGCAGAGGCTCCAGAATATATCTTAGCGCAATGGACAAGAGGTGGATATATATATCTTTATTATAAAAAAAAACAATCATTGAATATCTTTACAGTGTGACGATGAAGAATTTCTGATAATAAAGATGACGACGATGACGATGGCGATGACGTAGATGATGCTCCTGACCACGACGATGACGGGGGTGTTGGTGGTGGGGATGATGATGATGATGGTGGTCCTGGAGACTACGCCGATGATGACGGTGGTGTCGGTAGTGGTGGTTGTGATGATGATGAAGATGATGATGATGATGGTGGTGGTGGTGGTGGTGGTGGTGGTAGTGATGATGATGATGAGGAAGATGACGAGGAAGATGACGATGACGACGACTGTGAAGATGCAGATGTCGAGACTGAGACATGAATAAATCTGGTCGGCGTAGAAAACTAAAAAAAAAACAAATGATGACAAGCGTCCTTCGCCAAAAAAAGGATCCCCAATACCATATCATATCATATTTGTAGCCTGCGTCCTTTCTGTTCTTTCCTGCGTTAGTCTGGATCCCAGACATTCGCAGTTATCATACTATTGATGAAACTCCGTTCAGTTGGGATATTTAAACTCACACCTCCAAGAGCTGCAACTCAAGCCACCAGGCATCTCGTCCAATGTGTGTTAATTCATCTATCAATGCCGGAATTAATAGGGAATAAGGTTCGCCTCAGAAATATTTGAGTCTAAAGAAGAGAGAGTCGAATAATTACTGCAGGTCATTCTATTGTATAGGATACGGTGCCTCGTCCGCTTGTGCAACGCGATATGCCAAGTATAAATTTTACTCCGTGTCATCTGAAAATCATGTCATAGAGAGCTGAAACCTAAAGCCAGAGAATCCATCAGTCACACTAAAAGCGCTGACACACAGCGTCCATAGAGAATATGATATCAAAAGGAGGAAACAACGATGTGATCGTAAGAAATATTGGGAAACCGGTCACTGACTGCTGATTTCAGCAGAGTATTCACCTTCACATTTTACCACGTCTTGAAAATATGAGGAAGAAAACAGAGGAATTATTTCTGAATGACATATGACAATCGTTTCTGTAGTAGGCTTTTACCTGAAATAAATCGGGGGGCGGATTTATGGATACCATCGGTCCCAGTTGTTCACTGCTCTATTATTTAAGTTACCCCGGATGGACAAAAAGCTAAGTTGAATTCGGCTTCTATTGTAGCTAGAATATAAAGAACCAGCAAAACCAAGAGAAGGTTTTATATAAGATTAAAACAAAATAACACTTCTTATTTTATTTGTGGTGGTTGGCTGCGGCTGATCTCCATGTTTATTGTTGCACGTGGTGGTTACTAATATATCAGCTTTTATCTGGATATGTTCTAATCTGCAACAAGAAGAACAACAGTATCAAAATAGAAAAAAATCAAGAAATTATCGGAAACAACTGATAATACTTAATGCTGAACCACTCTACTTCCAGAGGAAGGATAATAACAATGGACCTTTAATCGATATCTAAAACCGTAGACAAGTCGATCGGTAATATGTGAAAATGTGTGTGTGAGTATATCAGTTAATCTTTACGTCAAACAGACGTATTAATTTAGATTATTTAGTATCATAAGATAGGGCGGCCATTTTAACCTGCGTTTGAACTCGATGTATCTCATTATTCCAGTTCCACCATCTTATTCTCATATTCACCGATTCCATCTCCTAGAATTTATCACATTTTGCAATATTGAGTTTTTCATCTGTTAATAATATGTATTTATGTATTTATATATGCGGTTCACGTACTAATATACATATTTATAGTGTGCTTACCAACCCACCAACACACGCACACCTTACGCATATAAGTATATATATGTGTGTGTGTGTGTGTGTGTGTGTGTGTTTGTGTGCGCTTGTGTATTTACACACGCACACACATGCACATATATGTAGTTATATAGTTATATATATATATTATGTGCATACATACGCACTCGCTTACAAAAACATATACGAACAAACCCATATATGTATACACATACACACATTCATACATACATACATACATACATACATATATATATATATATATACATACATACATACATACATATATATATATTATATATATATATATATAATATACACACAACACACACACACACATATATATATATATATATATATTATATATATATATATATATATATATATATATATATATATGTATATATATACAACGTACTGATATATTTCAGCAGACAAATAATAATTATCTGACTCGGCCATGTTTTACCATCATTCTCATTTGACCTTTGCTTCTCTTCTCTGTAAAATATTCAGAGATTACAAAACATTGATTTATATTTACATGGCTAATTCCACAACAAGTCCTCACCAACCAAACTGACTCTCTCTGCATGACCACTCCACTTGCTAGACATTGAAGCCAAATTAAACTTAAATCGTATTCTGTTGACTTAACGAGTCTCAAAGATGTTGTTTGATGCTATCGGTCATTATAGTTTTGTATAGAAAAAAGGATTCAAGGAATTAACTTATATTCACCGTTTGAACTTATTGGATTATAGATTATCTTGATCGACCACTGCTGATAAACGCAACCACCAACAACACCATATCCACTTATCTAAACGAATGCCTATCTTTACTACCCACTAGGGGCTAAACACAGACGGGACAAACAAGGAAAGACAAACGGATTAAGTCGATTACATCGACCCCAGTGCGTAACTGGTACTTAATTTATCGACTCCAACCACAATAACAAGAACAACAGCAGCATCACCACCACAACTACCTGCACAACCAGCTTCCCCACCACCACCTACAATGATCAGTAATAGCAACACAACTACAACCGCCGCCGCCACCACCACCACTATCACTCACAACACAACCATCACTACCAACACCATGAGCAACAGAAAACAACGCA
>NC_043019.1:8565022-8580022 GCF_006345805.1 Octopus sinensis | reverse complement strand
CTATGGACTGTTTGTTTCTCAGAGGAAATGGATATTGTTATAACTTGGAATTTTGGCGACTAGCTTGATGCCCTTAGTGAGCTGTTTAGAATTTGGAGCTGACATTTGTTGACAATGGCTGCTCATTATCTTTCTCAAGAATTAGATTCGGCATCGTTGACATTTAATTGGTCTTGTGACATATTCCTCGATAAGGATGGACGGAAAATAGCTCCAAATAACATCTCATCCAAATTTTTAATTGCTCTGACAAAACTGCGTATCGTTTATTGGCAACTTCAAAGGGGTATCAAAAGATTTCCAGACTAGTTCTGTAGCGCACCAACAGATGGTAACTCAGGTTTGCATGCGCAGCGAGAGATAGCAGTTAACATCACTGTGGTTACTTCGCAAGTTGTGAAATCTGTGTTTCTGTGATACTTTGTATGATGTAGTTTGCGATTTGATAGGGACAGGAAGTTAAAACAAAGAGCCAACGTGTAATTGTTCGTAAAAATTTGAGAAGTCTGGTACAGCTACAACCCTGAGGCGAAGCAGCAGACAGTGAATGAAAGGAAAAAAGTATGACTGAGCCGAAGTTCAAGCAAGATCATTTCCATAGATTATTTTTCGACATCTGCAGTATTGTCTATCTAGAATTCGTGCACCAGGGGGCCAGATCATCCATCGTGAGTTCTACTGCAAATTTTTTGAATAGTTTGAAGGAGGTCAAGTGACCAAACCTGTGGAACGCAAAGAAATGGATTCTTCAGGACGGCAATGCACCCTCTCACCGAGCTCTCCTCACTCGTGAGGTAAAAAAAGAACATCGTGTCGCTTCCACGCCCATACTATTCGCCAGATTTAGCACATGTTGTTGTTACTCGGACAGAGTAGACATATAACCAAACACCTGTCTTTTACAACATTGCTTACCTTAGAGTCTAGTACCAGATGCATTTGCTATGAACAATATGAGAGAGATTTCGATGCCATTCCCAACTACCAGATCTCTATTAAAGCTTTACTAATCTGTGTTTATGTGTTGGAACAATGAAGTTTATATACATTTTCCATATCCACCTGTTCTCTTTATACTCTTCAAATAATTTGATATAATTTTCGTCTCTAATTATAGTAGTTAAATAGTTTCAGATAATTATCGGTTATAAAGGAGACGATTAATTAGATCGTCTTATTTTTCCTGACCGTTAATTGTATTAGATTTGTTGTCATTTCGCCACAGGTCAGTTCTCATTAAGAAGAACTATGATCAAATGTTTCCCAGCCTCCACAATCCCAACCGTCCCTGAGGCATACTGTGAGATACTATTTTCTAATTTCAAATAAATTTATAAATTTCATTTAAATGAATTACCTGATCTCATATTCTTGAACTCTACAACAGCATTTTCACTCTGCCAATATCAACGAATGAACATTTTGGAAATCCTTTTGGAAAAGATTTGTATGTGATTGTTAAGAAGAACCAATAACCAAGTAGTTGACCCCTTCTCTCCTTGTTCTTTGCTTCCAACTCATGTTTTCAAGTACTTGTAAATAAAGTTCCTCATCCAGGGATTCCTTATGTATTTCAATTATTCATACGTTTTAGCAGTCAAACACCAGGAATTTATATTGCCGTATTTATTCGTATACAATGGCTTGTGGCATATATTCTGGTATTGTGCGTTACCAGTTCTTCTCTAATGTTAAACTTTATTCCCATCTTCTCAGTGTCGATAGCTCGAGGATCAATCTGAAACGTTGGATTGGCGAAAATATTACAGCGTTGGACAGGATTCCTTTCCTTATCCCCTCAGCTTGTTTGCGGCCTGGTCTCAATCTGTTTTTCAGGAGGAAGCCTACGGGACTCAGGTATATTTACACACACACACACCACACACACACACACACGCATATATATATATATATATATATATATATATATATATATATATAGATAGATATATACTCGTATTTGTGTGCATGGACTTTATTATGTGGAACCTTACGACTTCTAGATTCGGAATCCCCGTTTCCATGTAATGACCGATGTCACAACATCTCCCAGAATGGAACGCCAGTCCGACTCAGGGTTTCTCTTATGTTTCACAATGTTTTGTCTTCATTTCTTTGCTCGTTTGATGACATTTAAGTAGATTTTTAAATTCTTATTTCCATAATGATTGTATAAAACAATAGCTTAGCGTCATTGTTATCCCTATTATTACCGTTTAAATGGTCAAATATATATATGTCCGAATCTATATTAGATGTGTTTGACTATAATTTGCCATCATTATTCTATTTAACTGAAAGTATTTAAATAGCTTTGTATAATCCATCCTAAATAATGGGTGTATTTAACAATAGGTTACATCATTTTCAGTCGTATTGATGGTGTTTAAATTGTTTGATGTATGTATACCTCTTTAATGATTCTGTTTAAAAATAGTTTGTCATTAACTTGTACTTGCCTGATGGCATTTAAATAGTTTTATTTATATCTGTTTCTGAAGTGATTTCGTCTAACAGTAGTTTATCATCATTATCTGTTTGTTTGATGGCGTTTAAATTGTTTTGTAGGGTATATAATATACGTTCAGAAATTGAGAACAAATATGATGAATTATTATGGGTCGAATCATTTGAGCGTTGGATAAAAACGGGTTTATATTACAATGTCTTGAATTTTGCGTTCTGAGTTCAAAACCCACAAAGAAAAAGATTTACAACTCATTGTCTGGAGGCAAGAAAATTTATGATTTAATCAAGAGCTGCATTCGATTGAAATGACCAAAGCCACCGCACATAAATGCCCTTTATGAATTTTTTATCTTCTGATTGATGTTTCCGTAATAAAGTTATACACGTCTCCTGCTATAGCAAGTTCTATTTCCTGCTATTTCGTTATCGGTATTATATTTGCTGCTCCGCTGATTTCGACTTTGCCTGTCAGCCTTTCGGAGTCGTGCAAATATGGACCCTTTGACCAGTGGGGCCGATCCAATTGTCTTAGACCTCCCCACAATTTATTGGATTTGTGTCAAAATATGAAACCAAATCGCTCACACAAACATAAGTATATGTGTATATTATATTTGTCAGTATGTAAATTTATATATATATATATATTATGCAGGCAAATATACATTTATATATATATATATACACACACATGTATGTGTGTGTATTTGTAACCTTTAATAGAAGTCTCTCTAAATATAGTATATAAACATTGTACTTGTTCTCGACTTTGTTTACACAGTTTTCAATCCGACATCTTCTTTGCCTACCTAATATAAGCCTGTTATCAAGATCGATTTTTTAGGAGTTTTCTAGAAGGGTCTGTGCGAAAATTTATAGCAAAATGAAGTCCTCTGCGGCCCCTGTACGTATTTGTGACAATGTTAAAGCAGGAAACTAATTGAGTCTTCCACCAAGAACTCAGAACCCAGATGGTTGGTGTTTATGCTGCAAGGTATCATCTCCGTTGCTCTACAAATTCAGCCAGTCCACCATATTTGTTATAATGGTTCTCCTGCAAAAATTTTCGTGTTTATCTCCTGTCTATTTTGATCGCGTCTAGGTTTATATATTTCTCTAAATGTAATGGTTTTGTATAAAAATACTGTTCTGAAAATGAAATTTAAATTGACTGCAACATATATACATTAGCTAATCGCGGTTACAAAGGTTGTGCCTTATGGTGCACATCAATGATCACAAGTACGGTAGGCATTAACATCCAATATTTGTTTGGCTTTCTGGTTTTTGTTATAGTCTTTTTCTTTGCTTGGTGCAATGTATCGGAAGAGATATTATCAAACCCGACCTTTATATTCCACACACAAAACTGTCAGTTGAGGGATATGCAATTTCGTAGTCACGTGATGATTTGATTTAATTTTTATTTATATAGACATAATAATATACACACTAGCATATTCAAATAGATTTTATGTCTGCCCTCCTGTAATGGGTTGGCGAAAATGGCTTGCCCGTTTACAGTGGGGTTACTTTATAGTTTGAGTTTTTTGTTTTATTTTAACGCTACTTTAATCATTTGTATCTATGAATTCTTCTAAATAGTTGTACATATTGTAGTGATAGAGTGTATGTGTATGTTTTATATATCTATCTATTTTTCTATCTGTCTGTCTGTCTGCCTGTCTATCTATCTGTCCGACTGTTTCTCTATCTGTCTGTCTGTCTACCAGTCTTTCCATTTATCTAGCTAAGTGTCTTTATATATATATATATATATATATATATATATATATATATATATATACATATATAAAGTCACTTAGCTAGATAAATGTATATATATATATAATATATATATATATATATATATATATATATATATATATATATGTGTATATATAGAGAGATTGCTAGATAGACATACACATACAAAATAGTCAACAGGTTCCATAATGGGTGATATTTCAAAGTCATATGTGTATGTGTGTGCGTGTGTGTCTGCGTGAGCGTGTTTGTGTGTCCCTGCGAGTGTGTGTGCATGCATACGTGTAAGCATGTGTGTGCATGCATACGTGTAAGCATGTGTGCCCGTATCATGCATAAAGTGAATAAAATTGTTGATTTCCAAGATGGAACTCATTAAGATAACTACAAATGATGACGATAACAACGATGATGATGATGATGATGATCATGATCATGATGACGACGACGACCACAACAATGATGATGATGATGATGATGAGGATGATGATGATGATAATCATCATCATCATCAGCATCATCCTCATCATCAGCATCATCATCATAGCAGTGGTGGTGGTGTGGTCAGCTGTGGCGGCATTAAAGATAGCATCTTACTGATAATTTTTTTTCCATTATCAGTATTTTAGAGACAGCGATATGATGTGACATTCTGTGATGTAATCAGCTTCCCTTTCATTTCATCACCTGCATCGGAACACTTGAAGAGTTGTTTGTCTAGACAAAGGTAATTAACATTGCATCAAAATTCAATTATTTATTCGACAATATTTCTCACATGATCAGCTCGTCATTTTTTTCTCAGGGACGCTCGAAGAAGATTCCATTCCACATACACCGTTCACTGAAGTGGAATTTTAAATAAATGCAAACAGAAAACTAAAAAACCGAAATCCAAATTTTATGAATATTGTTTCCAGAAAATGAAACAAAAAGACTTTTTTGAATGAATCATAAATAATGATTTGTGTACATATATGCTTAGATACACAAACACATACATAATGTAATTATATATATATATATATATATATGTATGTATGGAATATATATTTACATGCACACACATATATTTATATATATAGATGTATATATGTATATATATATATATGGATATATTTTTACGTATATATATGTGTGTGTGTGTGTGTGCTTGCGTATGTCTGTTCGTGTGTGTGTGTATGTATGTGTATATACATATACATGAACAGATACACGTATATACATATTCAAATACCTATGCACAAATATAGATATATATTCATATACATACACATCCCACGTATAATATGTATCTGAAGATTTCAAGATAAATGTTAACTCTCTCTCTCTCATTGTATAAGTGTATAAATTATTTATTATAGAAACAGTAATAATTTACGATAGCAATCTGTCTATCATACTCAAGGAGAACCATACTTGAAATCGTAATTAACTGCTGTTTGCGTCCCTAAATCACAAGCCTTAAACGAGTCAGTCTCTCAGTGTTACTATCTATAAGTGTTACTATCACGGGGCGAAATATCACGGTTAATTAGGATTTTAAAATGATGTAATTATTTTAATAATGATATCGCGATTGCTCTCTCTCTTTCTCTTAATGTCTCTTGTGTATATACGCGGCTGGAAGACGTAGGTGAAGGTTGAACGGAGTTGATATGAAAGGGGTTAAATTCCTATCTACTTTTACACGTTTAGAACAAGTTTAGGGCAGATATGCATCAGGTACCACATATTACATGAATTCAAAAGACGGTCATAGAAGTTCGTTGTGTCTTCGGTGAAGAGGAATTAAGTGTCCGGACATCCCAAATATGGTTTCGCCTGTTTCACTCAGGAATGTTTTCTCTGAGAGAATCTTGTTGAAATTGGAAAACGAGCATCAGTCAATATGGAAATTCAGAGAGCTGCACGTGAGGAAATTGAAAGACACTTTCACGATTCTTTCATAAAACACTCTGAAGTTTTAAGAAAAGCGTTTTCTTAGTTTCATCAAAACTTTCCCTTCTCTTCGTCTCCATATCGATATTTTGCGTTATAGAATTATTCCCTGAAAAACAAATCAAATGAAATCGACGATGTTAGTTCCCAGTGTAAAACGAGATTTAACATTTAACAGTTAAGCACTGAATTTGAAGGAAAATGCAGAATATTCTCTGTCATGAATGGAGAAACCAAACTGGAGAAATATTGTCGTCAAGAGGGTGTATTTCACAAAAAAAAAGTTACTGTAGAATGACCCATCAATGGTCAGTCGCAGACAGTTGTTGCTCTTATATGACGTAACAAAATCAAATATTGTGCAAGTAATAGGGGAAGGAATTATGGCACAAAACTTGGGGGTTTTGCTTCACCGTTCGTAGTCTCCTGATCTCGGTACATCTCACATTATCATTTATGAGCATTATAATATGAGAGCAGAAGCATTTTACTAAGTTAGACGAGTTTGAAAGCGAAGCGGAGGTGATTCTCTGCTTCAAAACAAGGATTAATGTCTGAGAGCGTATTTATTTGGCGAATTAATAGGAATATATTAATTAGTAATAAGGCGAGCTTATAACTTGATTAATTTGTGACCCAAAACGATTTGTCTCTTTCGTTACTTTAAATGTGAGATGACTTCCTTTACAAACCTATAAAAACTGAAATCATGTTTCGAGCGCGCGTCTACGATGTTCAAAAGACATTCAACCAGAGGTAGAGTATATTTATGATGCAAAGCATATATATATACATACATATATATATATATATATGTATATATACAAACATATCCTTACACACACACACACACACACACATATATATCATCTCCAGCTCCCTCCTAGTAGACATATGTCTTTTCTATGTATAAATGAAAAATGTATAGGATATTTTGTTATTCTTTTGAAGTTCTTCAGCTGAAATATGTTTTCCGTTTCACATTTAGAATTTTTTGTTTCTATTTTCCTCTTTCCATCGTTTGTTCATTGTTTCGTACTAAACGACTGACCAACTTGCTGGAAATACTCAAAGAGCCGTGAAGGAAACGGTAATAGGAGAAACAAATATAAAACCCCTCTGCTAGCAAAACCCAAAACAACTAAATGAAAGCAAGGCAATAGTAACAATTTAAAAGAACGAAAAATACAGACAAAAACAACAGGAAAAAATTGTAGAACCGATCATATATAAAATATTTTTAAATATATAACTGAAATATAACAAAGATGAAAGAAAATAAATATGAGCGATGGCGTTGTGTAGTGGACTGGTTTTATATATATATATATATATATATATGTATATATATATATATGCTATTGGAAAACTACCAGAATGGTAAATAAAATAACAATGTTGAAATTAGAGAACATGTTTTAACAATAGATTCCAATGTATCTTATACTTTTCATTGTTTTGTGGTAAAACAATTCAGTGTATATATGTGTGTGTAGAAACGTATACAAGTATTTATGCTTATTCCGTATATGGTTATATATACATATATGATGTATGTACGTATGTTTGATGTATGTATACATATATGTGTGTGTGTATGTGTGTGTATATTTCTATTTATTTATCTTTCCAATACATGTATATACATTTGTACATATACATTTGTACACACACAAACACACATATATGACACGCTGTGTGTATGTGCGTGCGTGTGTGCATGTATTATTGTGTTTGTTTAATTGTAAATGTAAATGGTAGAGGCGCTGCTCTAACCACTAGGCCATGTGCCTCCACTAGTCCACTGCTCCAATCACTTGGCCATGTGCCCCCACTATATCTATCTATCTATCTATCTATCTATCTATCTATCTATCTATCTATCTATCTATCTATCTATCTATCTATCTATCTATATCTATCTATCTATCCATCCATCTATCTATCTATCTATCTATCTATCTATCTACTATCTATCTATCTATCTATCTATCTATCTATCTATCTATCTATCCATCTATCTATCTATCTATCTATCTATCTATCTATCTATCTATCTATCTATCTATCTGTCTATATATAGCCCATAGGTACAACTTAAATGCATTCTTTAATATACTTATCGTTATATATTCTCTCAGTGGAGTTGTATTCGCGTGAATTTAAACATAAATATATATCGTTTCTGTGAAATTCGATTTCCTTCCGTTTCCATGTGCCACTCACAGAACACCCTCGTAAACAACAATTATTTTAATCTTCAGTTAGTATATAAATATAAAACTGTTTTGCATCTACCGCATCATTCCAATGGAATTAAAAAAAAAACTGTTATATTTTATATTTTTGCATTAAAAGCAATTTGCTGTTTAATGAAATTACATACATAGAATCTGTATTTCTTTCTGTGGAATAATTCTTCTGGTTCAGGTGCGTTCTCTGTATTTTTAAGACATATGGCATTGGCGCCGCATATATATCCCTGTACCTCTCGCATAGGTTGGAATGTATCACCTTATGCTGGAGGTGAGTTGTTTATACACAATGTATATTTACCTTGCAGAAAGAAAGATAGATCCGTCTACAAAGGAAGTAGATATATAATAGACATATTTATTTTGTTGTATCCACTTCGGATTAGTTTCGCTATACGTCAGATCCCCCCGCGTATCATGCTTCTAATATGTGACTTGGTATTCGCTGGAACACGTTCTTTATACGCATACCGGAAGAAATGTGTCTTACACGAAAATATTTATTCATCTCACTAAGTGACATTAACACACCCACCTCCCGGAGTTAAAATCGAAATAAATAAATTCTAATGCAGGGCGTTGTAAGGGTGTGACTATTATTTATTAAGATATAAAGTACTTGAGATTGTTTGAGTTTTCCAAAACACAACTTTTGGGAAAATATCACTATACCAAACAGAGGGATGTCAAACGACACAAAGGACCTCACATCTACTTTAGTGTCCATATATATATATACATATATATATATATATGTATGTCCCGGGTTGACTCGGGGTTAACCACAGTAAATAAGGTACTCAATACATAGCAGAGTAAAATTAATTTATTATATAGAAGGAGCTTCTACAGGACTAGAACTGTTTCATTCAAGAGAAATCTTCAGGAAGCTTCCTGAAGATTTCTCTTGAATGAAACAGTTCTAGTCCTGTAGAAGCTCCTTCTATATAATAAATATATATATATATGTATGTATGTGTGTGTGTATATATATATATTATATAATATATATATATTATATATATATATTATATATATATATATATATATATATATATGTCTGTGTGCGTGGATTTGTGTGTGTGTGTGTTTACATACAGACGCAGGCGTGGCTCTGTGGGAAGAAGCTTGATTCCCAAGCACATGATTCTGCGTTCAGTCCCTCTGCCTGGTAATTTCGGCAAGTATCTTCTACTATAGACTCGAGGCGACCAAAGCCTGGCCGCAGCCAAATGACTGAATCAAGTAAAAGAATAAAAGTATATAATACAACACGTGATGAAGCAACTTGTCATGTACGTGAAACTAATTGTATTGCTTGTAATACATGTAGAGTGAAACGCATACTATATATATATACACACACACACACATATGTGTGTATGTATGTATATACGTAGCACATTTGTAGAAGCATAGCTAATGATAAATAACAAAGGCCCGAAATAAGGATGAACGCGTATCATTTCAATGACTAAACGAAAAGAATGGAAACGACGATGGAGTGCGCATGTCCAGGCGTTTGACTGAATCATTTTGATTCAACTTCTATGAGCAAACATGCGCAATTAGCAAATCAAAAGCGATCACATTTACGATAAAACTAAATTAATTAAATTGATTCAAGATCACAAATAAAGCATATAACTAAAAGTGATTTAGCAGACGTAACTCTCCTTTCTCTTCGAGAAGGCAGCGTAATTTCGTGTAATGTTTCTGTCGTTTCTATAGAAATTTCGCAACTCTGTTTTGCAGCCGGATTGCTTTTGTTAGTTCAACAGATATAATGTTGTCTACACAGGTAGAGCAGTAAACTTCCAGATAATTATCCAGCTATACATAGACCATGACTGTTTGGATTGTTGTTAAGTATCTTCATTATTAGAAAACAGCTTCGTTTCGAAAATCATGAGATTTCAAGATGTTGATAGAACTTATTCTTGACGTTGGTCGTCATGCTGTTGTTGCTGTTTCATTTCTGTTGTTGTTGTTGTAGATGCTGCTGTTAGAAGCGATACAGTTGTATGTGGCGGTGGTGATGGTTCTAATGTTGGGGGTTCGGCAATTACCGGTAGGGTGGGCTTAGATATCAATTGTATGGCTGCAATCTTCGCTTTTGCTGTTGTGTTGTTGCTGTTGTTGCTGGAGGCGGTTCTGTCGGTAGAGTTATATTTGCTGTTGTTTGAATTGGCGATGCTTGTCTTGATGGTTTTGGAGATGAAAGGAGAAATGTTCTTCAAATTATTCGTGTACCTGTTGATGAAGTTAACGAGTCGAGATGAGGGCGGAGTCTTGTGGCCTTGTTGTTGTTAATGGTGGTTAATTTGCTGATACGGTAGTTTGATGGTATTGTTTGTGCTGGTGATGGTATTATTGGTAGCGCCGGTGATGGTGGCACCGATAATTCTGGTTTTGCTAAAGGCAAAATTCTCTTTTGTCTCGTAGAATTTGTTGTTGTTGTGTTGACCATACGATGATGATGGTGTTAATCAAGATCGGTCCTGATTGAAGAAATCAATTATAAATGGCATACTAAATATCGTAATTATTTCAGATAGGTGCAGGTGTGGCTGTGTGGTAAGAAGAATTTTTTTCCATCCACATGGTCCACGTTTCAGTCCCACCGCATGACACCTTCGGTGAGTGTCTTCTACTGGATTCACGGATCGAGCAAAGCATTGCAAGTTGGAAAGAAACCCGCCGTAAAGATTTCGTTCTTCTTTTCTAGACATGAAGATATCTGCCATTGTGTTGGCTCCAGCGTGGGCATTGCTCATGATTTTAGTTATGTCTCCAGAGCAAAGGAATATGATGTTCTTGCTACTGTTTTGCTTTTACTCGTTTCTCCATTTCTCGATTTGTTTTTGTTCTTCATTTGTGTGTGTGTTTCATGCTGTTGTTGTTGATGTTGTTGTTACTGTAACCGTTTTAACAACCATCTGGTACATATCAGCGTGTAACACGAACATGAAAGAAAGGCATTTTATACCATACCACGGTTCCAAAGTAGAATAATAATAATAATAATAATAATAATAATAATAATAATAATAATAAGAAGAAGAAGAAGAAGAAGAAGAAGAAGAAGAAGAAGAAGAAGAAGAAGAAACGGTGAGAGGCGGAGGGGAGGAAGAGGAGAAAGGAGAAGCTAAGAAAAATGAATCAGATGGAGGTGACGAATTTTCTTATGGAGGTGAGAGTGAAAAAAAGAACCTGATAAGATTGATGATAATGATAACAATAAAGATGACAATATGATGATGTAATGAGGAGGATGTGCTTTGCTTGGTTTAGATGGGGTGATCATTAAAGTCTCTATTCTTGAAAAGGTATGTGTTTTTATGCATCTGTCTGTGTGCGTGTAAGTATACACATATACATACATACATACATACATATATATATATATATATATTATATATATATATATATGTATGTATATATATATATACATACACATGTATGTATATATATATATATACACATATATATATATACACATATATATATATATATATATATATATATATATATAATATATATATATATTATATATACATATACATACATATATACATATATATATATATATATATATATATATATATATATATATATATATATATATATATATAATTATATTATATAATTAGGGCTTAGTAAAATAAATTACTTTGCCACATACTGAACTAAGTAGAAATAGCAGCCAAAAAAAAATTTTTTTAGCCGTTTCTACTACTTAAAGAAGTAGTAGAAACGGCTAAAAAAATTTTTGGGGGCTGCTATTTCTACTTAGTTCAGTATGTGGCAAAGTAATTTATTTTACTAAGCCTAATTATATAATGTAATATTTTGAATTCGCCTTAAATGGTCCTTTTACATACTGAACACTTGGTGAAATTGATTAATTAATTTTTACCCTCAATTGTTGATATATATATATATATATTATATATATATGTATTGGTTATATATATATATATATATATATATATATGTATTGGTTCACTCCATAAATATTGCGGTTATTTCACGTCGGAGCGAGACGGGATGAACTAACTGCATCAATTTGATATAATAGCAGTAAATAATTTTACCTTGATTTATTCTTTCTGCAAGTCTTGAAGGGTGCAGTTCGATTGTAACAGTTATTATCAAAGTTATACTGGAAGTGACAAAGGAGCATATTCAGCATTACTTGCTTTTTCAGTTCAATAAATGCCACAACGCTGTATATGGGCAACAATGCTGTATATGGGGGCTGGACAATATGTGTAAGCCAATGTCAACGGTCGTTCCAGAAACTCCGATCCGGAAGCTGCAGCCTAAATACAAGTCTCTTCCTGGAAGATCTGTAGAACATGACGAGGACGTGCTGCAAACACAGGTGGAACGCAATCCCATTGCTCACTCTTGAGGAACTAGCAGGGAAGCTTGGATTTTATCATTCAACTATTCATCGGTACATGCGTGCCGTTGGAAAAAGTCAGCAAATTAAGTCAATATATTCCTAACAAGCTTTTCAAGTCTAATCGCAGAGTGGGAATGTGCGCTCTCCTTCGCTTCCACGTCTCACGGATGAACCATTTTAGGACCGAATAGCCAATGGTGACAAGAAATGGGTTCTCTATAGAAATGTGAAACACCGAAGACAGTGGTGAGGAAGCACCGAAGAGAGTGGTAGGGAAAGGAGAATCACAGGTACCCCAGCTTAAAAAATTATTCACCCACGTAAGGTGATGTTATCTGTTTGCTTGGACATGAAAGGTTTAATCCACTTTAAACTTTTAAACCAAACGATAACAAAGGGCATCTACTACAAGCAGCAAGAGCGGCTTAAGTCAGCGCTAGAAAGAAAACGGCCATCTTCACCTTCAAGACGAAAGGTGTTCTGCCATCAGGATAATGCTCGGCCACTTACGGCAACGATGACATTCAAAAGGCTGGAGCAGTTTGAACGGGAAACGACACCCCACCCACCATATTCACCGGACATTGCCCCATCTGATCATCTATTCGGAAAAACTATGAATTCTGTAGACAAGGTCAGGACAGTACTGGAGAAGTATGATTCGTCACGGACAAGTGAATTTTGAAGGAGTCGCCTCGCACGTCCAGCAGATAAATGGAAGTATATTGTAGAAATGAAAGAGTGTTTATTTTAGCTTAAAACAGAACTTTGTTTATCTTAATATTAAAAAATATATAAAATGTATTTAAAAAAAAATCTTCTTTTTGTGATAACCCAATACGTATGAAAATAAGTGAGAATAGTTGAAATATTTTCCTTATATTTCTGCTCGTGTGGCATAAAATAACTTTGTTATTTATTTATATATATATATATATTATATATATATATATATATTATATATATATATATATATATGTGTGTGTGTGTGTGTGTGTGTGTGTGTGTGTGTATAACCACGCTTGCAAAGGAATTGTATATATTTGTGGAGGAATATGGCCTATGCTTCCACGTGCCAATCAATTATACATGCACGCTCGCGTGCGCATGAATAGGGCTGTGTCAGTGAGCGCGCCTGCGAATGTGTGAATTTAAACAGACTTACAATCTAAAGATATCATTTATTTCACAGCTGAACTTCTAAATATGATTATTGTAGGCAGTGTGTGTGTGTGTGTATGATTGTGTACACGTGTATAAATACGTGCGTGTGTGTATGGGTTTTATTCAGTGTGTTTGAGTATGCGTACTTGTCTGTTCTTTCTTTGGTAACGTGACAAACGTCTGCAATGGAAATCATAAACCGTGTCTAATTGTTATATAATAGACTGCTTAGTGAGGATGCACAACGAAACAGGAAGAACACGAAATAAAAAGAAGAAAGGATTATCAACAACCGCAACAACAAGAGCAACAACAACATTACTACTAACCGCAACCACAGGAACCACGGTATTAGAAACACCGCAGCGATGATGCAGCAAACACTAATAGTGTTACCGGAATAAAGAACAATGACATTAAGTAACAATAACGTTAGGTAACTTGGGTAAATGGCGTCCCTCCGCCCACGTTTGTGTCCAACTGAGGCGCTGTTGCACTGTGTCACATCTGTAGCAAATTCTACAACGCTGTGTTGATAACAAGGAATGGCATTGTGGCGGGTGCACTCAGGGTATTTCGGTGTGGGTCGAGCAACAATTGCTGCTCTCTGAAACGAAACAGAACGCACCAGGCATCTAAAGATAAGATAAGATGGCAACAGGTGGAAATAATGAGAATGGTTGTTTATTTATCCTTTCGGAGTCGATAAAATAAGTACCAGTTGAGCAGCAGGAGGCGGTGCAGTCGATTTGCACTACCTCCACCGAAAGTTGCTAGCTAAGTGCTAAGGTTCGAAATCATCATCATCAGCAGCAGCCTCATCATCATCGTCATCATCGTCGTCGTCGTTGTCGTCATCATCACCATCATCAATATTAATTCTACTACTACTACTACTACTACTACTACTACTACTACTACTACTACTACTACTACTTTTACTACTACTACTACATTAAGGCGGCAAACTGGCAGGATCTGTAGCACGCCGGA
>NC_043019.1:8540022-8560022 GCF_006345805.1 Octopus sinensis | reverse complement strand
ATATATATAGAGAGAGAGAGAGAGAGAGAGAGAGAGAGCAATACTTTAATGAGTGCCACTGAAATTTATGCAACACCATTTCAGATCAATTTGTTAATTTCTTGATACTTTTGAAATGTAGTATGTTTTCTTTATATCGTACAAATTACGTGACGTTTTCTATGACGTGGCTCCATCCAGCGTTTCCATTGGGCGCTGCTAAAGTATAGATGTAACTTACAATTCAGTACAAACTTCCCTATAATTATCAATCTTTCTCTTCCCATCCGTACTGCGCCGTCCTAACTCTTCAGAAACAGAATTTTCGACGCATTTATTGCCATGGTTTCTTCTAGCACATAGCATGCAATTATATCTACAGAATGACTTTTTTTAACTACGTAGTAGATTTGCGGATTTGCTGGATCAAACACACCCATGTTTTGCAAACGGTAACACCAAATGAAACATATAATCTGTAAGAACGATTCGGGAGATATACATATATGTTTTTATTTTCTCCTATGATATGAATATTGATGGTTGCTACAAAAGTCAGTGATATATATATAGACTTAAGAACATTCTAATATAGTACTTATCTTCGTTATATACAACATACAACCTTTTGACATACAACAGAGGGTCGTCAACCAAAGTAGATAAAATATCTACGGCTTCTGCTGGTGGTGGTGCTACTACTACTACTACTACTACTACTACTACTACTACCATCACCACTACTACTCCAATCGTAATGCAATTCATATAAAATGCAATTGAGAAAGAGACAGCCAAAAGAATACCAGGTGACCATCATTACCACATTGACCTTGATAATAATAATAATAATAATAATAATAATAATAATAATAATCATAATAATAATAACCATGAATTCGCCTCTAGAATGATAAAAAGCAAAGTTTCCTTCAGTTACGTTGTAACTCTGAAACGTAGAAGAACATCAAAGCTGTTGGGAGGAAAATACCAAAGAAACCTCAGCAGAAGGAATTGCATCGTAGAGAAATTATTGACTGTCGAGTCCAATGCTTAGAAAAAGAACTTACAACTCTTATACCAGAGATTAAAATATGAAAGAAATATTTTTATAAATGTAACTGTCATTTAAAAGTCCGGTATCCAGGCTTCAATACGAATGTCACAACGGAAAATAAATAACCTTAAACAAATGCTGAGAAATATATCAATTGTGAGGAAAAGAAAAGAATGAACGGCAACAGATTCAGTGGGATTACATCTGTCAGAATCCTGCAGGAGTACAAAGAAAATGTTTGACACTTCATAGTAAACAGTATCATAAATAAGGGAGCAGATGTGGACGGTTGTATCTAAAGCCCTCCTCTGGTTTACAAAGAAAAACGTTGAATTATTCCATTGTGTCTGTTTCAAAAATCACATAGCAAAAGATTACAAGGGCGTAATATATATTTCATGCATGCACGCACACGGTCCTCACACACCAAATATGCATATACATAAACACATATAATTTATGTATGTAAGTGTTTGTATAAGTGCTTCTGTAAACAGGCATTTATGATTCCTTTGGAAAATCTTCTAAGAAATGAGGAATAATTTGACAATATTACCATCCTGCTGAGCGTGCTCCGATGTTTTTTATCCCGCATACGCCATCCATCGTCGTCCGATATTTCTTGATGAAGGACTTCAGGAAGGAATCGAGTGTCTGTGGTGAGTTGATCTACACATTTTGTGTTCGGACAAACTCTTCTAATACGACCATTATTTTGGCATACCAGATGGTATCAAAAAGTTTCCTGACTTACTATGTAACGCGCCAACAGATGGCAGCAGATAGCTGCGTGCGCAGCGAGAGCTAGCGGTGCACTTCATGAGGCACTGTACCGAGTTACATCACTTTTTTTCTTCTTGTTTTGTAATTTCGTGGAATGTTTTAGCTTCATGTCTGCTACATAGCGAAAAATCCTACTGGGAATTTTATATGTCCCTTTCTTGGCCAAACCTCTACGTTTCATTATAAGCTTTCTGCTCACTCTATTTTGGTCTTACTTTTTATCCTAATAACCTAAAATTCTCCAACAAAATATTTCACGATGAGAACACAACATTCAGAAATTTATCATTCTATTCCCGAGAGGAATTTCAATAGCCGCTCACACATTCAAATGTAATCGCAAAATATTATATATATTTATATTCCAGAGGAGAGACCAACATGAGTTTCAGATATTCATCATATTATATTCAAATGTCGAAAAACATTTCCCAACACTCTCTAGTAATTAAGTCTTTGTACAGACCTTTATATCTGTATATTCTGTTATAGAATAGTCTAGCATATATGGATGCACAGCGTTACTTATTATTCAAGTATATTATTACAGAGTATTAAATACTATACAGAACGCATGGGTCCCTTGCGCAATAAGCAAAAGAGAGCGATGGCGTTTTTATGGGAAATAAAATTTAAAGTATTTTTTTTAGATATAATAATTTATATATCATAAGACAGTATGCAATACTGGGCAAGAATTTTGAGCATAATACCTGTTTAGTCCGACTCTTCATTTGATTGGCACTAAAATTGGCTGATTTCAAAACTGTGGTTATTTTGTCTTCTGTCACATCAATCTTTTTTTTTTTCTTACAATATACTCTCTGAATACGAAAAGTTATATTGTTTTCACGTAAATAATAAGATTGGTCAGCCGACTGTTTTCCTCATCTTAAGGATAATGAGTGAGCATTTGTCAGTTCTGACGATTTTCTATTGATCTTTGTAAAGTATGGCAGCTGAGAGAGAGTATAAAATCTCTCTCTAAAAAGTAAATCACGATTATTGACCAATCAAATATCTTTGCTGGTCTTGGATCCTTGAGAATCGAGGTCCTGTCTCAAAATGGAGGCTGCAAGCTCACCTGGTGCACTGATGCATGCTCGTACATCAATGTGGTCAAGATAAGGGAGCGACAAGTAGATGATCCGAAGGTTGCAGGTCAGAAAAAAAGACTTAGGCAGTTGAGGAGAGAGGGCACAGCTTTGAACCGAGGGAAAACACTGTTTGAAACGTGGAGCGATTCTATCCTTGGGTTTGAGGCTTTATATTCAGCCTTGTTCGTTTTCCTTATGGGTATTGGTGTTAATGAATACGTATGTATATTCAATTTGGGTTGCATATTCATATATATTTATATGGAATTTTCGTATACTAATTGGTGACAAACCCCAGTGACCTCCCTTTATAGCTGATTACTATAATATTCTGCAACAAAATAATAAAATAAAAGTCTGTATTCATATAATTAGCATACATTATGTAAGCTTTTATCTTTTCTAAGCTTGTGACATCTTATTTCGTATTCACATATATATTTTCTTTCTTTCAGATCATGTCTACCCCTTCTCTTTCACACCATAAATCCCATTTCCTATATCTGTGGCACTTTTACCATTCCAGGAGAAAGGCCAAATATTTTACATATTTTAAATTAAAAGTTAGTGATCAAGATAGGTTTTGAGTCTCTGACAAGGTGTGCAAGCAGCTCATCATAGGTGTGTGGATGTGAACCAAGAGTACCTGTGATAAATTGGGATTTGGTGTACCTATGATTTTGGCAAGAAGCAAAATATCATTGAACCGTTTGTCACTTTTGATTAGCGAAAACAAGAGCTTTTAATATATAATCGAGTTTTCTGGTATATCATCATGTTTACGTCCATTGTCTCATTCAGCAGCAACTAAGGGGACACTCATCGCTCAGCTGCTGTCTCTTGAACAATTGGATGAGAGAGAACTCGGTGACACCAGTCATGAGTATTTTGAACGTGTCAGAAAATGATGCAACGAAAAGGGCTTTCCGTAGTGTAATACATTTTCATACACTACATTACGTCGGAGAATATAAACACGGACACACACACAAAGAACAATACACATACTTATATATGTATATATATATATATAATATATATATATATATATTATATATATATAATATATATACAACGAGAGAGAGAAAGAGATGTGTGTATGAATATGCGTTCTGCATATATTTGTAGCGTAATTTGTGAGTGAACACAGACATATATATATATATATTTATATATACATAATATACGCACAACCTACGATATAAAGCGTTGTTTAACGTAAACTATCATAGCAAAATATATTTCTTAGAAAATGATAGTACTCAGAAGAAAAACACAATGATAAGCTCACACATAGAGTCAGACACACAATCTCACATACACACACCACACGCGCACACACACCATACCACACACGCTCCCACATACACACACCACACATCGCCACACGTATACACATACAAACACACTGCCACACACACACACCGGCGACTGTGCACATAAATATATGTAGGCAGTACTTTATACAAAAGCTGTCAGTTCTGTCAAAATGCGTTTGCTAGGAATTCATTTATCAAGGTAAGCTTTTATGCTATGTTGGCATCTTTTCCTGAGGATAGGAATAGCGATAATGAAGATGATGAGGATGAAGACGATTGTGGTTAGGATGATGCTCATGCTGCTAGTGATGATGAAGACAATGATGACGACGATAGTGATGATGGGAATGATGATGGTGATGAATGCGATGAGGATGGTGATGATGATGATGATGATGATGATGATGATAAGGATGATGGTGATGAGGATGATGATTATGATGATGATAATGATGATGATTAGAAGGATGAGGATGAAGATGGAGATGATGACGATGAGGATTGTGTTGTTATTTCCCACACCGTTCTGAAGTTAGATAATAATAGCATTAATTCCTTATTAGCAGATGGTATTTTTGTCGAGTGATTGTTAAAGACGTGAAGTTTTAGAGAGACACACAAACAAACATGCACACACATATATGTACTTAGGTGTGTAGGTGTATGCACACACGCACACACACACACACACTTATATATATATATTGTGTGCATGTGTGTGTATGTGCATGTGCACGCATAAATATATACAAAAGTAAGAGATTGACGCAGAGACAGACACGCAGAAAAAAACGCACATCGATATAAATGTACATACAAAGGCTCATACACGCATACCACACACAAACACACGGCCATAGACACACATACAGGGACATGCTCAAATACAGACACACACACACACACATATATATACATGTAAATACATAAAAAATATGCATTTATGTACATATATATGTGTTTGTATGCTACTACTACTATGGCAATCCATCAAGGTCGAGGATGATGATCTTCGCGCAAATTTATTGGTGAGTCCGCAGGTGACTGATAAGACCAATTCTTGCTCGAAAAGATCGGACACAGTGCGGACGTCTAGTGCCGGAAGGGAGAGTCGCACGTGGCTGTTGTTGGCGCTCCTTCTGTCGTCGTCTTTTCTCCTCCAGCTCTGCAGACCTTTTCGACTCGGGTTTGTATGCATGCGTGTGTGTCTGTGTGTACGCTTATATTTAAGCGATCGTCAACTTAAGGGCTCACTTCATTTCCTGTTTGGGGGATTATTTTGTCTCTAAGATACGTACGTTGTTTAAACGTCAATATTCAAATCTATATGTTTGCGAATTGATACTCATCCAGTTATAAACTTTTCTTTTCTACTCTAGGCACAAGGCCCGAAATTTCTGGGGAGGGTGAAAGGCAAAGTCAACCTCGGCGGAATTTGAACTCAGAAAGTAAAGACTGACGAAATACCTATTTCTTTACTACCCACAAGGGGCTAAACACAGAGGGGACAAACAAGGACAGACAAACGGATCAATTCGACCCCAGGAACTGGTAGTAATTTAATCGACTCTGAAAGGATGAAAGGCAAAGTCGACCTCAGCGGAATTTGAACTCAGAACGTAGCAGCAGACAACATACCGCTAAGCATTTCGCCCGGCGTGCTAACGCTTCTGCCAGCTCGCCGCCTTATTCACTTAGTTATAATGTTTTGTGGTAATATTTCACCTCACAAAGGTTTCAACTTTGCATTTTATTAGTTGTAAGGTATTGAATATAATACAGATCTAGTGGAGTGGGATTATAAATGTGATGGTGCGTCGAACAAAATCTTCTCTATAAACCAAGTATGTCCTCTTTAAGCTTTAAAGTAAGCTTTAAACACTATGTTGAACTTTACGTCAAGTAGTGGTTCGTGAAATGAACGTTTAGAAAGTAGGTGGAACCAAAAAGAAAACTAATAATCTAATGAAAGATAGATATTAATCTAACACACAAGTTACGAAAGAGCCTAAACAGGCAGATTTATAAAAGATGCCCTGTGGCTCCAACCAATCTTCCAGGCTCTGTTTATGCGTTGATTTTTAAAGGATGTCGCTGGACGGTGAGCAAACGAGAAAAGACACACGGGAAGAAAGATATGTGGTGATTCTCAATTTCGCACAGTTCCGTTTCCCAATTTCAAAATAGATATAAAGCATAAAAAGAGTCTGAAAGACAGCTTGGAGATTCCTGGAGTGTTCCGTAAATCTGCCTCTTTCAAGGATGGTAAAAATCATGAAAGTACTAGCAGCAGCTCTTTCGTAATTTGTTTATTAAATTGTATGTGAATATACATTTAAGAGTGTTTGCATACCTGACTGTTTATGTTTCTCTTACAGTAGAGTCCCTATAGATATCAGAGGATGGTCAGATGACATCATTTGAATTTTAACTTAATCTTTTGTAGTTGGTCATTCAATTACTGGGACCAAAACAGCGAAATTCAAAATGCCTATGGCTCGACAAAGATCTTTGAACATTGGATTGTTTGAAAGATTAGCGTTTCTTGGTAATTCATTCTGTATCTACGTAGGTGGAAATCTTGATGAAAATGAAAGTGATAAGACTTAAAATTCAATTTTTATACCACAATCAGAGATTATTGTTCTGGTCCTGAAAAACTATAATCTATATCATATCGCAATTCATTTTATACAATAATATTTTTTTTATATTGAGCATTCCGTTGAATTTATCAAAACAAATTGTTTTCTATGGGATACTATATATAGTTTTTATTTCATGCTAGATTTATAAGAAATGGCAGTAAAATCGATAAGAAGTTACTGGCAGTGTATTTCTATATATGCATTCAAGAAGAACATTGAACGGCGTTATCAACTAAGAGGCAAACACCACATTCTTGGGAAAAACAAATATACACGAAATAGCCATCAAATGTAACTCACTTCACATTGCTGTTATAATATGGAAGAGAAAGACTGCTAACGTAGTTTGAGGTTCGTTACATCTGAAAGAGGGAATGAAGATCAGATTGAAGCGAATTTTCACATTAATGGCTTCGATGACGGCTGACACTGGGTTAAACAGATCAATCAGTCAATAACGACGTCAGCAATTGTCAATGTACGAAGTGAAAACCATTTCAACAGAGTCAATTATTTTATAGACCAGACCTCTTCATGAAAGTTTTCCATATAAATAAAACCAGACATAAAAATAAAATTCTCCATTATCTGACGGCGAAAAAGAACATTCTCTGAAAAGTTATTGCAAAATTGATGGCGTTATAGCATTCCGTTGTTGAAAGTGAATTTATTTACATTTCCAACTCGATTTACCTTCCAGATAGATATAAGATATCAAATATTATGTGTAATATATACAGTTTAGATTTTGTGGTTTAATAGATTACTTTGAATATTTGAGGTATTTTGTGTCAGTTTTAGTGCGAGGCAGTCTGTGCAGGGCTTCCCGTGGGACGTCGATTGTATTGTTAGTGAATTTCTTAAAGATAAACCGTACGGAATACTGCTGTGGATGAGTTAGTGAACATGTGTCTACGTGTGTGTGTGTTTGCGATTGCGCAAGCATACTTGAGTGTAAGCATTTGTTGCAGTCCGTCTGGGAATAAATGTCAGTTTAGAAAATTACTATTTTAAATCCTAACAACATTCCTCTCAGTGCAAGCTTCTTACCACACAACCACTCCTGCGCCTATATATATATATATATATATATATATATATATATATATATATATATATATATACATATAAAGTGTTGCTCCAGTACGGCTGCAGTCAAATGACTGAAACTAGTAAAATAAGAAAAGACCATGTATTCACCAATCTGACTAGTTTCGTCACCAAGAAACTAAGTTTCATCTTTTGATCTCAAAAATTACAGAGCTATTAATTTATCGTTCATAGAGATGGGATACATCTGATTTCAAAGCCCCAATTCAAAAGCAGAAAGAATTAAAATATAACGAGCAGCATGTTAGAGGAAATGCCTTTGGTTCTTTCGTCCCTGGCCATTTATTTGGCGCTCGTTAATCGCCTGACGATCACATTACGTTTCCGCTTAACGCACGAGAATGAAGAACGCACCTTGTCTTTATTGGCAGATATTTCGTTTTATATTTACAAAAGATCGGGAAAGAAGCTCCTCGTGTTGTTTGCCGCTGCTCATATTTACTCTTCATGTTGTTAAGCCTAACATCCATCCACATAAACTAAATCTATCATTAATTTATTTTGTTCCACCACTGCCAATCCAATACACATTTTGCTATTTGTTTTACAGGCACATAACAAACGTGCCCTTCCTTTCCATTATTTATATCGGTGGAATGTGGTTTGAGAAGAATTTCGTTATGTCTATGTACCACGAAAACCATCTGCTTATTGGCATATTTCATTGGCTCAGCAGCAATCCACCGGTTAATTAGTTAAAACGTATAACTTACTGTAAAATGCTTTTCATACTTACTACTTAACAGACGCTTAATTGCTAAATTTCTATACCACTTAGCGAATTTAAACGCCAGACACGCGTATATTGTGACTGCTGTCAAATACTTTCAAACTTTACTAAACGCTGTCAAATTTTTCTGGCAATTAATTATATGAAATAAACTTCTCGCTGATATGCCTTAGCGAAAATGTACAACGTAAACTGAGACAAACTCTTTCTAATTTACATGTGAACGCATTCGCATAAACATGTAAATAGATGTGTGCGCGCGCACACACACACACATACTAATATATATTATGATACATATACAGTGCTGGCCAAAAGTCACCTGACAGTAAATCAAAACCATTTAAGATTTATTCAGGTTTAACAACTGAATGACTTAAAAAGAAAAGCATCGAAATATGAAACATCAGGAAAATAGTTCCAACTGGAGTCTCTCTTGAGCGACACATTTTCCCATTCGAGTCAATATAGAATTACAGAAGGTATTAAAGGACTTTTGATTTACTGTCGGATTACTTTTGGCCGGCCTTTATAATATGATATACACACATACGTACACATGCACATACACATATAGCCGAAGATTGCTAGATGATAGAAATACCAAAATATAGATAGTTTGTTAGATAATGGTGAACAGAGACTGATGTCAACTAGAGATTCTTAAAGACTATATACAATATATTTTCCTTCATGTAATGCATTACATTCTGACTTCCCTCGGATCTATGTTTATCTCTCTCTCTCTCTATATATATATATATATATCGAGAGAGAGAGAGAGAGAGATAAATATATTTATGTATATATATATACATATATATATATATATGTATATATATATATATATAAATATGTATGTATGTATATATATATATATATATAGAGAGAGAGAGAGAGAGAGAGATATTTATATGTATATAAATATATATATGTATATAGATAAATGTACATAGATATAGATATATATGTATACACACACACATGCACACACACACACACACCACACATATATATATATATATATATATATATATATATATATACATACATACATACATAGACGCATGCATACAGGCATATATACGGTCATGCATACATTTATACACACACATACACACATACACAAACACATAACTTCATATAGGAATATAGCTCACATATGCGTTTGTGTGTGTGCTTGTGTATTTTACATATTCGCATATGTGTCCGAGTCTACATGCTCGTGTTTGTATGCTTATGTTGTTTGGTGTAATGTGTATCGAAATAAACTTAATACTTGAAATACAAAGATATTATCTCTACTACAATGTTTTAAAATTTCTTCTCACGACACGAGCCATTATGTCTTCAGCCAATGGCTTTGAGCAAAATGAAATCTATTAAAATGGCGTTTATTATGAAACGTTACAGGAGATACTAAATCACGCATACGAGTTGTGTTTATTGCAATCTGGATAATCCCATGTTTATCGGAAATATCAGACCCAATTACCATAATGTACGACAGAATACAGGTGTACTGTGTGGTAAGAAGTTTACTTCGCAAACACCTGGTATCGGGATCATAATCACAACGCGCCCTCCCGTGTCCGTCCCGTCAATTTCCACAGTTTGGGCGAAATTATGCAATCTTTTTGAGACAGTACCCTTTCATAATCAAAGATTTGACTGCTCCTTTTAGCAGTGCGATCGCTTGTAGAAGCTCCAAGTTGAAGTCCTTCATTGAATAAGATAATAATCAATGGAATACCAGCCGTGACCATCACGTAGTACCCTTTAGAAACTTTGCATATTTGGGTCTTCATCAAGCTATATTTCCCTTACTCTTGTCTAATAATCAAGGAGAGATAAAGTTCCTTATTTTAACAAATTATTCAAGGAAAGCGTTGCTATCTTTAGTTTAGTTGCGTATTTAATTGTTATTCATTTTTAGCCCCGGGTTAAACCTGAGCACAGAGATATGCGATCGAAAGCATTCCACCGCTGACAATTCCGTCTGTTTTCTTCATAACGAATGTCTTACTGTATTATGTCATGTGATTTTATGCCATCAGGATATACAATGGGAGAGAAAGGCGGTGGAGAGATATCTCTACATTTCTACAAAGCTAAATAATCAGACAACTTAGATAGACGCCCCGTCGATCGGTTGGGACTTATTCCATACATTTGCGTCGATCGAATGTCTCCTATTTCCTACATTTGTGTCAAATCTTCAAGAAAACGTTGTGATACATTCTTACATTTGTGAAATATTTGTTTAAAGATTACTACAAACATTCTCTCACTCTCTCTCTCTCACTCACTCACGCTCCCTCTTTCTCCAACATTATCACACGCGACTGTCCCATTAACGATCGAAACGTATATAATGTGTGGTTTGAGTTAATGCCAGAATGTTTAGTAAAAATACAGAGGACGTATAACTTAGCTCTAACAGAACAGTCCTTGCGCATGGTTAACTTTGCGAACGACCATATTATGTAATTTTGATGAATTACAGAGACTGTCTAGACAGAAATTGCTGAACGGAATCCAGCTAATGCTGGTTTTAGCATTTCGCAATGAGCTAAAAGGCCAGTTGCTTTTGCCTTTGCTTGCGTCTGTGTCTTATATCGATTGTGTCAAGAGAGACTGGACGTATGAGTAATGACCGACATTAAGCGAAATTACACGAAGCTGCCTTTATAGAAATATCCTGTATCAAGTGATATTGGTGACTTGCTTATGCGTCTTACTTGATTAAGACTTTCGAGGAGTTTCTAATATATTTTGACGGCTGGAATCCTACCAACTTGAAGACAATTTATTTGTAATTGTTATTTTGTTGTCAGTGGTGTGAAAGCGTCGAACAAATTGCATTGTCGTATAACGTTACGGCCGTTTCCGTTCTGAGTTCAAATACTGCCGAGATCATTTCTGCCTCTACAACGTCTAACGATCGGTAAAATAATGAAATGAAGTAAAAATCATGAACTGGCATCGATATATAATTGATGCCCACATTTGAAATGCTGGTTTTTGTAAAAGATCCTTATTCATCCGCATCGCTACATTGACACAAGTACCTTATAATTAAATATTTCTAATTGCGATGATATTGTCTCTGATTTGTGCATATTAGGAAGAAAATTATTCGGATGTGGCTACTTCCTGTACTCTTTTTTTATTATCCTACAACAATATCTAATTGTGTGTGTGCGTGAATTGCATAAAATTGAAAGACTTCATTTAATATTTGTACTGTTAATTATGATCCCTACCAAACACAGCTCGAGCACACACGTGGTCAATATATTCTGGCTACGAACAATCCGTTGTTAAACATATTTGAAGAATTTTTCCATTGTTCTCTTAGAATACATGGTGACGTTTCTTAGATATTTCGCTAAAAATTCTTACAGGTTCTCCAAATACGTGGGTATTTCAAAATCTGACGGCCGTTTCGTTTAGAGTATTGTTAGGAATAATTATTCTATTTTTTAAATCTATATTAAAAGAGCTTATGAATTGATGTTCTCTATGCGTTATTTCACAGACCGGCATTTACTTTACATATGAATTTATGTTGTAGAATTGCGAATATTAAAAGATGGAAGGCGGCGAGCTGGCAGAACCGTTAGCACGTCGTGCGAAATGCTTTGCGGTATTTCGTCTGCCGTTACGTTCTATGTTCAAATTCCGCCGAGGTCGACTTTGCCTTTCATCCTTTCGGAGTCGATAAATTAAGTACCAGTTTGTTTGTCCTCTCTGTGTTTAGCCCCTTGTGGGTAGTAAAGAAATAGGTATTTCTCCTGAACTTACATTCTGATTTCAAATTTCGCTGCGGTCGATTGTACCTTTCATAGTTTTGAGGTCCATAAAATAAGTACCAGCTGTACAGCCAGGTTAATTTTACCGACTAGCTCCTTCACCTGACTTCCAGGGCTAATGCCTATATTAGAGAGGAGTACTGAGAAAATGTAGCGTGAACGCTTTAGTGTATTTCTGAATAAGGCAACAGAACGACATTACGTATAAATACTTTCAGACACATTCTATTAATTATAGCGTAATAGGAAAACAAAGAGGTGGGGGGGATGGCAATTTCACGAACTGTTAGATTGGAATAAAGGATGAAATGAAGCAGCTAATGGCCAACTTCAACCTCCGTAACGAAATGGCTATGGGGAAAACTGATCGCACGTAAGGACCTATAATCTAGTAAGCAGAATTAAAGTGTTACGACAGAAATAATATCGCCTGCACATGGATCAGAACTTGCGCATTTATACACAAAGGAGAAACGCGGAATACTAAAAAAAAATCAGAAACTGTAAATAAAAAGAAACTTGATATAAAGCTTGCAATGTCACCTGTTCTTAGTCATATACAAGATATAAAAGCGAACGGGTGTGTACAAAAGATGCCATGGTATACATACTGTAAGTGTGTGTATGCATGTGTGTATCTGCGTGTGTGTGAGTGTGTGAATGTATGTTTGTGTGTGTGTGTATGTGTGTGTGTGTGTGTGTGTGTGTGTGTCTTTGTACGTACGAGTGTTAACATTTTACACAGACATATAGTGACAAATATTAATGTCAAGTCTTTGAGAATTCTGTTTTGTTATCTGATTTCAACAAGGTTATTGCCAAAAATAGCATAAGTATTAATACAGGCAGATAAACATGTAAACGCATATATGAATGCAGATACACATACATGCAGACACACACATAAATGCACGGAGTCGTGCATATACGTTTTCACTTATATATAGAAGTTAACAGAAAGAAGTATGATTGTATACACAGATATTTATGTGAACAAATAATTTCAAATATATGTGTATATATATATATATATATATATTATATAATATATATATATATATATATATATATAATATATATATATATATATAATCATATATGCATATATATAGATCGTTTTAAAGATATAAATGTGTATATTATATATATATATAATATAATGTATATGTATACATACAGTCAGAAATAGTAATTATATATATACTATAGCTTTATTTATGTAAGCACACACACACACATATATAAAGATTTGCGTGAGACAGAGTTGCATAATCTGTTAAAAACACTCGTAGACGCCCAGTTTCATGTATATTTACATGTCTTCGTAACTATTTCTATTTTTGTAAAGTATTACGAAAGGGGTCAAATAACGGTTTAAAAATAATATAACAGATAACAATCATTGCAATATCATATTTGAAAAAGTTTATGATAGTATTCTATTCATTTTGGTAAGCATATAATTCCGTTTCACTCACCCTAGATTCATATGGCCCTTGGGCGGTCCAAATAAGGTTTTCTTTAAACTGGTTATATTTTTACAACACAAAATATTCTAACGCTTTTCTCATTTACTTAAATTTACTTACAATATATAATTCGAAAATATAACAGAATCCTTCCGAGTTAAATAGAAATTAAAGGGGTCCAAGGTAAAATATTTGAGAACCCCTGATTTCATTTCTAGGGATTTACAACGCAAGAAAACATAAAAAAAACCCCTTTAAGTGCAGTTGTGGCCGTGTTGTAAGAATCGTGCTTCCCAATCACTTGGTTCTGCCTTCAGATTTAACTTTCTCTGAGACCTTCAACCAGTGCTTCGTACTATATGCTCTGGCCTTGTTGGTGGATTTTGTAGTCGGAAAGAGAAAGACGCCCGTCCTATCTATCTATCTATCTATCCGTGTGTAATCTATCTATCTATCTATCTATCTATCTATCTATCTATCTATCTATCTATCTATCTATCTATATATATCTATCTATCTGTCTATCTATCCATCCAAATAATTACTGGAGTCGATTTCCTTGATTGAAATTCTTCAAGTCGCTGCTACAGCATGGTCGCACTGTGATGAACCAAGTAAAAAAAAAACAATAAAATATAGATAAATCTTGCAAAGTTCTCCAAAATTCAAACTGAAGCAGTATGGCATGAGAAGGCGTAAAGAGAAACTGCGGACGGTTGAAATGGTAGTTATTTTGGAACAGAATATTTTCAGGATAGTCTAAGAAGCGAAAGAACAAGCATAGAAGAAGATGGTACACCTGAAAGTTAGAGAAATATTTTACCGTGATACTTAGTACAAGTGTAAATCGTTCCATAAATCAATTTTCCCCATTGAAATTAAATAAATATGATTAATCTGTTCCAGACCCGTAAAACCACTAAAAAGTAATTTTATGGGTTTTAAAACAGAAAAAAAGGTGTGGTTAGAAGCCAAATGACAATTATAAAAATGAAAATGTAAAACTATTGAAAAGGTTGTAAGACGCAACGAAAAGTTTAAGAAAATAAAAACAGAAACAAGTGGAAATTTTACCGGTGAGTGTGTTAGATTATAAGGCACCAAAAGTGAATCTCTCTCCCCAGATACAAGAGAATGCAAAAGAAATATGTAAACTGGTTTTATTAACTGAATTACCTTAGAGATGGGACCATTTCTGTGCTCGTACTCCGGATTTCTGCTCGTTCTTGAAGACAAAAATTCGCACTAGTCTCGGTTCGTACAACAAATTACTCGTACAATGGGGCACTCGTACTGAGAGATTCTACTGTATTTTTTCGTTTTGAGTATGTGTTCGTGGATTCAGTGTCGTTTCGAGCGAATAGATTTCATTTAATATCCATTTACCGTTATAATAAACAGAAAGCACAGAACTTCGAATGTGTTCTTAGAAAAAGAATTATGCTTTCATATTCCTTGTTATTTAGCCACCGGTTTAATGTGCATTAAGATCAATGCACCCCCTCACATATATATATATATATATATATAGTATTCATATATACAAGTTCATATATATATATGCACATATATATGTATGCATATAAATCTGTATGTATATATATATATATATATATTTGTGCGTATATACACATATATGTGTGTTTATTTATATGTGTGTGTGTGTGTGTGTGTATGTGTATGTGCGTACGTGTGTGTGTGTGTGTGTGTGTGTGTGTGTGCGTATGAGAATGGATTATGCATTCCCCTACATTAGCTGAATATCTCATTTATCTTCTTAGGTTGATGTCCTCCAATAAACATTAAAGATGGACTGAGTGAACGGTTGAAACGTAATAAGTGAAATAAAGAAAACACATATTTGGATATGGGAAAAGGAAATGACGTGTACTCTTTTATGGGAGGCCGTCCCGTGCGAGTACGCTGTGGAAATTGATGTGTGTTAATGCTGTGTTGAAATGTGGCATCTGAAGTACCCACACGCACATACCTATGCACAATTGCACAGTCTTACACATAGACATATATGTATGTAGATATATATACCTATATATACGTATGCATACATGCATATATATATATATATATATTTAGAGAGAGAGAGAGAGAGAGAGAGGGAGATACATACATGCACATATAAACACACATATATATATATACATGTACATATGCATATTTGTATATACACATAAATGCATACATACACTCTCATATGGTCAGGCAATCGTAAGAAGATCTATATGTGTGTACGATCCTGTATGTATTTAATTCTTAGAACCGGCAACAACTTTGACTTGGCACATTCTTACAGGCACTTCTCCAATATATATCACGCCCAGTACACCCGGAGAAAGCGAGCGAGAGAGGTAGAGATAGAAAGATAGATAGATAAAGAGAGAGAGAGAGAAGGGGAGGAAAAAAGAGCGCAGGAGGGAGAGAATGAAAGGGAGAAAGAGAGAGAGATACATACAGACTGAAGACGGACAAAGACAAAGATATGCGGCGCAGTTGAAGACATCATTGTTTCGGAATATAAATTTCTTAGCCAAACAATTGCTTTTGATCTACAAAGGGTTCCTTAAATATGTAAAAACAAGATCCTGTTTAAACGTTTTACCGATATAACACCCAGTTATTTGAAAACCTTGATGTTGGGAACTGAAGATTTCTAAATACTGCTGTTACCCCTGGATAGCCTCTGCGTCATTTATCGATAAATTTCTCTACACCATCTTTCAGAGTTACCTTGGTTCTCAAAATTATTCCAGCCTACGAACGCTTTCGCACAATTCGCAAACAAAAACACTGAAAGAAAACACAGGCAAAACAAAAAAAAATGTCAGTACAGTAGATAGTCCTTGGTGTGCTTTCGCTAAATTTAGACAGGGCTTGATTGTGTGACAATGCGTGACCTATCTTAAGGTTCAGTAATTCAATAATTATGTTTGAGAAATTCGTCTGATATATATATATTATATATATATATATATGTATGTATGTATATAAAGAGAAAAACAATGAATGGAAGAAGAGAACCATTATCAAGTTTGAAATTATAATTTCTTTTGAAGAATTTATCAAAGCAGGCAAATTACTTATAATTTCACTCGTCATCCGGTGTGTCCCTCTGGTGGATTTGCTGCAGCAACTACCAGAGAATTTTGTGTTTGCTAGAAATATTTCTTATCTGGATTTTCGGGAACAGAGTTTCAAATATTTTTCGTGTTTGAGAGACATATATCACTTCATATAACGTTTACTTGTTAATGTTGGAGGCCTCTTGGACCGTTAACAATGGCATCATTGAAAAAACCATTGAAAAAACCAAACTCAGTTTCAAGTTTAGTGTTTGAACGGATTGTTGTTATTATGGGATTTCCTGTTTCTGCCTCTCCGTTCACTTCTGCGTCTTCCGTGCAATTGCCTTCTGCATATTGGCACGCATTAAGTGTGTTTATCGCCATGATGTCAGATCAATAATTTCCTAAACTTTCACTTGAATATTTCATTTGTCAGATGAAATTTAAACATTGAGTTTTGTTTCTACTCTCTACTCGAATATATTTAATAAAAGTCAGCATTTCACAACCATATAACAACACAAACAGCATGCATATTTTGAAAACAAACACTCATATATTTTTTCTTATTTTCTTTCAGAGCATATAGAAGCTAGGCTTCACTGATGTCAGAATAATCTTTCAATAACATCCTGAAAAATTTAAGGCGGTGAGCTAGCAGAATCGTTAGCACGCCGGCTGGAATGCTTAGCGTTATTTCAGCTGCCGTTACGTTCTGAGTTCAAATTCCGCCGGGGTCGACTTTGCCTTTCATCCCTTCGGGGTCGATTAAATAAGTACCAGTTAGGCAATGGAGTCGATATAATCGACTTAATCACTTTGTCTGTCCTTATTTGCCTCCTCTATGTTTAGCCTCCTGTGGGCACTAAAGAGATAAATAACATCCTGAAAATTTGCATCAAATATACCTTAAGGAAAATACATTTTATAAAGTTTTGCCTTACAGCGTTTAAGTTTGAATTCACACGTGACTCTCCAGGCCAGAGCTGATAAATAATATCGTTTTTCATCAAAATTAAATAGGAAATGCAACGTGCTACTTGCCAATGAAATTTTATCCGTGAGTAATGTATAAGAAGTCTTTTATCAGACTGTAATTTTCAGAATTAAGTGGTTTGACATTAACTAATTTAACAGTTTTGCTGTAACAATTATTAACAATCTCGGATCTGTCTTTACAATCAATTATTAAAAGTATTCTATTACATTAGCCTGTTTAGATCACAACTAACAGTTAATATCTATCAGCATTCTCCATTAATTGCAGCTCATACTCACATATCTTTCACAATTCGATAATAATTCTAACTTTATCAGAATAAGCACTTCTACCATTTCACTACAACATATCAATATTCATGCAATCGAATTGTTCATTGCTGTGAAGGAAGAAACGATAGTGATTCCATTACTGTTCAACTTAATTTTCCAATAGTTAGCAAGCTGAAGATAACATCTCGGTATTTCTCTTCTTCTAAGGCGGCGAGCTGGCAGAAGCGTTAGCACGCCGGGCGAAATGCGTAGCCGTATTTCGTCTGCGTTACGTTGTGAGTTCAAATTCCGCCGAGGTCGACTTTGCCTTTCATCCTTTCGGGGTCGATAAATTAAGTACCAGTTACGCACTGGGGTCGATGTAATCGACTTAATACTTATGTCTGTCCTTGTTTGTCCCCTCTGTGTCTAGCCCCTTGTGGGTAATAAAGAAATAGGTATTTCTCTTCTTCGCGCAAAAAGCTGGGACGCAGGAACGCAATCTGATCCATTCTAATGATGAATGTAGCAGTTAAAAACAATTATTATCTCTACAAAATTGAAGATGAACATGATTCGAGGATTGCTGTGTATACCGTTACCATATATTTGCAGCTGTTTTTCTCTTTTGCCTTGCGCCCCTAAGACGGTTAACGCTGGTAACACCAAAGTTTCTTATTCCGTTTTGCCATAACAATCTCCATTTTGTTCGCTCCAAGGCTGTTCACTGAAAGATGTTGTGAGCAATATTCACTGCTAAGAGGTTACTCTTCAGCTTGTCCTTATATGTGAGTCATGGTCTAACAGCATTCCTGTGCCTAGCCCAACTATCTATATATCTATCTATCCTATCTATCTATATATATATATATCTATATATATACTCATATATATAATTATAAAGATATCTCAGCTAGTCTTCTTCTCTATATTAACAAGAATATCCATTATACATAGGTAAATCTATTGTATATATATTATATATAGGATAGTATAGATATAAATAAATATTAAAAATAAACCAAACTTACAAAAAAAATCAAATTTAAAAATAATCCATTATAAAAAATATTTAAAAAATAATTTATATAATAGAGATAAAACCACTATTAGGCAAATACATGCAATGAAAAACTTAAGTTATACATCCAATCATGATATATATTAATTAATTTATATTATTTAAATAATATCAAACTTATCTTTTTTTCTTTAATAATTTTGATATATTTTAAAATCATATAAATTAATTAATACTTAGTATTGGGCTAAGTTGTTCATTGTAGGATTTGCCTAATAGTGGTATATTCACTCTCTAATTTAATAGTATATATATATATATATATATACTAAGCAATAAAGGTTATAGCAACGAATTACCCTTACCACAATACACACAATTTATATATATAGCATCAAATATATATATATATATATATCTTCATACTACAAGGGAGATCTCAGTAAAAACAGCAAATTATATATAGGCAGACACACAACAGGTAAGAGAGACATGAATATACAGCGATCTATATACATACCATTTTTAAGTTATCTACGGACGTACACGTTTCGAAACAAGTTTTTAGGGATAGCATAAGATATTAATATTATATATATTAAATAATTCATGTATCTTAACCGAACATAAACTTTCTTTTT
>NC_043019.1:8532522-8535022 GCF_006345805.1 Octopus sinensis | reverse complement strand
CAACACATGATAATACAGGACAGTTTATAAAGATTAATGGTAACGTATGTGATGAGGGGCGCATGCAGCCATTCATAAACCCATTATTGTATAACCATCTCATCATATTCGTTCTACGTATTGTCCCCTCTGTGGTGCCCTGTCTGTCCTTGTTTGTCCCACCTCTATGTTTGGGCCCTTGTGGCTAATAAAGAAACCGAACTATATAATATAATCCTCCTCACCAAGGAAGCCAGGTAACTTTGTTAATTTAGTCGCTGATGATCCGACCACATAATGGGTAGCACTGGATAACATATAGTGCATTAGCGCTTAATAGGGACCTATATACGAAAGTGGACATATAGTCCACTTCTGTTTTGCCGTCATCCATTTTCATATTGATTCACACACAAACACACACACGTACACTTGTGCATCTTTCTACATATGCATGTGTGTGTATGACTGTTTATTCATGTCTATGCCTAAATATAAATGTATGTATACATTCAGGTACATCTTACACCCCTACATATGTAAACACACACATATACACGCATATATATGCAAATATAAATATAGATACACATACATAAACAATACATACCCATCTATATGTATATCTCGCTATCGATCTCTATCTACTTACCTACCTATCTATCCATCTATCTATCTATCTATCTATCTATCTATCTATCTACCTATATATATATATATATATATATATAATATATAATATATATATATATATATATATATATATATATATGTATACACACATCTCTCTATATATAAATGCAAGTAAATATATATATATGTGGTAAGTTTGTATATATATATATATATGTATATATATATATATATATATATATATACATATGTATAATATATGCAGAGACATATATAAATATTATACACACATATGTGTGTGCGTGTGTGTTTATGGGCAGGTAAGCACGATCGCACTTCATCCATCTGATAATTACTGCAGCTCCTTCCTCTCCTAATAATGTGCTTTGCCAATTTATACTTAATTAATCAGGTCTTCATTTTACACTTTTATAGAAAGATGGTGAGTGTGCCAAAATAGTGCCACCACCGCCGAAAACCCCACCATCACCACTAGCACCACCACCACCACCACCAGCAACAACATCAGCATCACTAACACGAAAACAGTCCCCTCCACCTACAATAAATACCACAACAGTATCACGAGAAATACAGTTAATTCCATCACCATGACCACCACTACCTACAATACCAGCATAACCATCATCACAATCCCAACTGCGTTTCAAGTAGCACCGACATCACCACCATCGAATGTACCATCGTTGTCACCCTCTACAACTTTGTAAGCAAAACTACAAAACCCCGTCGGAAAGTCATCCTCACCGCACAGACAATGTATATATCTACCACAATCAAAGCAACTACCTGCTCTACACCCCAAAAATGAATAGGACGACTTCACACACCACCACAACCATGACCATAATATCTGCGAATCACTACAACCGCATTTCCCACTACCGCAAAAAAAAAATCGACCACCACCTCCACCACCAGCACCAATACCACCACGACAACAATAAGCAAAGATTCTATAATTACCTCCCACTAACCGCACTACTTCCAACAATGCTACTAATAAGAGCATTATTAAGTAAACGTGGGGAAGTTATTATCGTCCGATCAGATGCCTAGAAGTAACTGCCAGGTCTCATCCCCATCCCCTCTCGCGGGTCCTATTATCGTAGATACATAAATAAAAAGAAGAAAAACAAGTTCAACAACAACAGAAATAATATAATAATAATATAATAATAATAAATAATAATAATAATAAAATAATAATAATAAACTGAGTAACTAATTTGCTCCTTGCTTTTATTAGTATGTGTGAAGTCGCCTTGTTTTTCGTTTCGAGATGTCCTCTGCTGACACCAAACGGTTACAAAAATGGCTGCGATAGTGTAGGACTACATTTACATTGGAAAATATGTAACACTACAGAATCAGCACCCCTGCCTACTGGTATGCACATCCTTTAGAGCCAGTCGTTGACGGTAGAAGTGACAGTATCTCACGGGCTTTTCCAGTCAACACTGATAGAACGATCAAGGTTAATCGGCCGCACATAATCATGAAAAACGGGTAAGAAAATACTTGTAAACTAATAGATGTAAATATTCCCACTGATAAAAATATATCTGTAAAGGAATTTGGCAAATCAAGTAAATATTGAAATACAAAAGATGTGTTATCTTAAAGCGAGCATATGACGTAGTGGTTAAGAGCAAATAGCTACTAAACCCCAAGATTCCGAGTTCGATTCCCGGCTGTGACCTGAATAATAATAATAATAATAATGATAATAATAATAATAATAATAATAATGATGATGATGATGATCTTAAGGAAAGTAATATCTGTCTGAGGTCCTTGTGACTTGACAGATGACTAAAGACTCCGGTGCATTTTTACCTTCACTGTGTTACGAAGGAATAATGCG
>NC_043019.1:8507522-8527522 GCF_006345805.1 Octopus sinensis | reverse complement strand
ATGAGCAAAGGACGGATGAACAAAGTGTTTATTTCTTGTTCCATCTACGTTCATTTACATTCGAATAGGGCAGCGCCACCTATTCATTTCAGCCTGCAAAAGCTCGACGAAGCATGCATTGGTCAAGCTCTGAAGTTTAAATAGTCGATTGGTTCCTACGCCGTTATTTTGGTACTTCTGTCGAACCAAAAATACATTATTATATTATTGTGCAAACGAAAACGATGCTTAGCGACACTTTTTCCGACTTTATATTGCAGGGATCGACTTCACCTTCCATCCTTTCGGGATCGATAAAATAAGCATCAGTTGATAACTGGGGTCGACATAATCGATTTAATCTCTTCCACGAAACTGTCAAAATTTAAAACCAATATTATATGAGTGGATTGGCAAAGTTGTTAAAGCATTGTGCTATTCTTTGCGACTCTTTGAGTTCTGAGTTCAAACTCCTCCAGCATCGCCGTTACCATCCACCATTTCAGCATCGACAAAATAAGGAACTATCATATACTTATGCTCTGGGTGGTCGATGAAATTGACTATTAGCCTCCCCTTAAATTTGCAGAAATTGTGCCATTATTATTATTATTATTATTATTATTATTATTATTATTATTATTATTTTTATTATTATTAATATTATCATTACTATTATTATTATTATTATCATTATTATTATATTATTATTATTATCCAGTAGTTTTATTTTTATAGCGTGCTTTCACTTCACTACCGAGCGCAGCTCTGTGTGCCTTGGGTATGTGCTGTGATTTGTTGTGATGCTCTGATGGTTATTGTATGGAAAGTGTTCTGCGTAGGATGAGTGCAGTGCCTAGTAGTGCAATTTTCTGTATGTTATATGTGTGTGTAAGTCCTGGTGTTTTTGTTATGTATTTGTCTGAATATTTTTTTATCGTGCCTAATGCACCTACTATGATAGGAATTGTTTCTGTTTTCAGATTCCACATTCTAGTTACCTCTATTTCCAGGTCTTTGTATTTTGAGAGTTTCTCCATTTCTTTTAGAGACACGTTGTCATCAGCCGGTATTGATACATCAATTAGAAAGCATTTTTTTTCTTCATGCTCTCTGACAACTATATCTGGTCTGTTGGCCTTAATTTCTCTACCTGTGTGTATCGGCATATCCCAGAGTATGGTTGCTTTCTCGTTTTCTGTGACCTTTTCTGGTGTGTGCCTATACCATTTTTTTCTGTTGTTATTCCATAATGTTGGCATAGCTTCCAATGTATGTAGGTTCCAACTCTGTCATGTCTGTGAATATATTCCTTCTTAGCCAGGACTGTCCATCTCCACATATTCTGAATTATTATTATTATTATTATTATCATCATTATTATTATCATTATTATTATTATTATTATTATTATCATTATTATTATTATTATTATTATTATTGTTATTATTATATTTGTTATTAAATTTGTCCGTCTATTATTTGCTTTATTTGTTGTTAGAAATCTGTTATACAATTATACTTTCACATTTCAACATATTTTCTCGAGCCTGCCACAGAAAAAAAATCAAGGGGAGATTCTTCTATAGAAAAGAAACATAATTAAAAATACAAGTCACATGATATCAACCTGTTGCTTGGCTGATCTTATTATTTAAGAAATTAAAGCCAACCATTTCACTTTCTATGTTAGCAACTATTTTTGAGAAAGGCAAAACGAAATAGCATTCTCAAACATATACAGATATACACATATGTACAAATACACAAGTACACACAGACGGAACCATGCAGCAAAATGTGTTAAATAATTTTTTTCCTTTTTTTTATAAAATCATGAAATGCTGAAAAAGAAACGGAAACAAAATAAAAAATATTCATTCAATATAAGCGGCATTCATTTGCCATTAAACAGACTTTCGAACTTTCATGGGACGCTTCAACAGAATTCCATGGAATTTCTGTAAAATAACGCAGAAAAAAAAATCAGGAACAAAATTATTGTAAATGAGTTTAGGTTTTCAATTAACGTTGCGCCATTTTTTGTGCTAGCTATAACAAAAAATAATAAATAAATAAAACGAAAATAAAAAAGCAAAAACATACAAAACGGAACGAAAATACAATAAAAATTACTAAGGCTTTTTAGTATGTATTTGGTCGACTGTGTGAGAATTTGGTATTGTATCTCTCTCATAATGTGGGTTTGTATATAGCTTCTGAGAGTCTGTGAAAAAAATATTCGTGCAGATGTTAATATGGTTGTATTCGAAAGATAGAAATGTTATGTTAGAAAAGTACATAAAAAGGAAAAGAAGAAATAAACCAGGAATTCTGTAGTTTTGACTTTTTGCGTAGTAATTCCCAACGATTAGTTATTTTGGCAGTTTCTCTTTGATTCCATTCCAATTACAGCTACAGAGAAAAAAATTGTCAAGTTAATGGTTTTCTGGTGTTTTTCATCTTTGAGAAAAAAACTGAAGACTTCTCAACCACAATAATAACGAAAGTAGAAATTATTGAAAATTTTCTCCGCGTATCATGGATATACAAAATGAACCAAAGTAAAACTACTCTCGGAGAAACACCAAGGAATGTCGACGTTAAAACCTGTGTTCAAATAATAAAGACATTACATGTACATATTGGTTTGAAATTTTGACATAAGGCCATCAATTTCGCTAAAGGGGCTTAGTCAATTACATCGAACCCCAGTGCTCTACTGGTACTCATATTATCAACTTCTAAAGGTGAAGTCGACCCAGGCGGAAGTTGATCTTTAAACATAAAGAACCTCTAAGCATCTTGTCCGTCGCGTCAACCCTTTTACATGTATATTTTAATAACTCTTATCCGTTTGCTATGAAGTTTCCTTTAAACACACCAATCTTTTACCATCTTCTCAAACGAAGCCGGAGTCTTCCATTGGCCTCTTTCTCTCTCTCTCTCTCTCTCTCTCTCTTTCTCTCTCTTTCTCTCCCTCATCTCATCGTTCTTAAACATGCTTCTTATTTCATGGTGAGAAAGTCTTCTGTTACATTTCTGTCCCGAACACTTACTGGTATATCAGCTTTCTGTCTTATTCTCTTGTTCTTTACATAAACTTACCTTTTGCTTCCTAATGTCCTGCATGTATATCTTTGTGTTCCAAATGTTTTTTTTTTCCACCCTATTTTCTTATTTGATGCTCGTTTTATGCTTGGAACACTAATTCTTTTTAATCCAATAATATTTCACTGCATTTGGCGTCAATATCAGTGAGAGTGAAGATGAGAACAATTTGCTCCTTTATCGTTAGAGCACGCAGCACATTTTCCCAGTTTTTAAAGAATCTTTCTTTTGATGTCTTTGGTTGTAACCGGTTCAAGTGGGAATTATTTTACTGGTCAAGTCATCATCAATCTTCTATAACAACGGTAGGGCAGTGACCGATAGTAATGGTCTGAATCGGTGTTTGATTATTAAATTGGTAAGTGCAGGATTATGATGTGAATGGCTTGTCTTTCTAGAAATTGTGAAATAATGTATAAGATGATAGTGATGAGTCTCAAAGATGTTACATCATTTCATTATCGCTGCTTTTCGAATTTTTACATTTCTTTGCTTTCTAATGTTTGGAAATTTAATATGTCGCAATTTAAAACCATATTGTGCTAGTTGTTGGTGAATCTTGTGGGTCTTTCGGGTTAAAATCACTTACCAATTACAAAAATATTTAAAGTTAAACAAATATTATTTAATATTACTTAAGGAAGCTGAGCTGGCAGTATTGTTAGCGTGAGGTCGACTTTGCATTTCATGATCTCGGAGTCGATAAAATAAGTGCCAGTTGAACACTGGTTTCGATTTAATCGATTTAACACCTCCGCCGCATTTGCTGGCTCTTTTAGAAAATGTGTAACCAGTTTTATATAATTACTCATTAAACGATAAACAAACACTTTAAATCATACAGCCGCTGAATAACATCAGGACAAATTATGAAATAAGGTCAACTGATATTACCCCCACACATACACAACACACAAATACATACAGACTTGCACAAGCTTACATACACGAGAGAACAGGCATAAAGAGCGAGCATAGTAGTTATAGAAGAGATGAATATATGAATAGAAACTCGTGAAAAGCAAATGCAACATATTGAATGCAACCACGTTGAAAAAATGTATTTAAAATATTACTAAAAATACGAAACCATAAAATCTATTCCTCTCATCAACATAAAATCACAAATAGTCAGATTACAAAAGGCTGTTCAGACACCGATTTCAATGTATAGATGTACTTTACGAAAAACAGTATACAACCTGTTACATGAAAAACAAAAGTACATTTGTTCTCTGCGGCTGCTTTTAAGAATTATAAAGAGTAATTAGTGCATATTGTTAGAAAAATGGGAAACTGAACGAGATGGTAAATGATTAGTTAATAAAATGCATCAAAAATAGAATTACACCATAAAGTATAAACATAATTACAGAAGCCATATTGTTAGTAAATTAGAAGCGAAAGTCGAAGCAGATGCATCAGAGAGACGTTAACACTGTCGGATCCCGCATACACCACAGCGTATACAATATCAGTCTATTTATGCACAAGAAGGCGCAAAAGGGTCGACCTCATACATTTCTGGTTACGGTTGATTACTTGGCAGGAAAAAATTTTCTTTTTAGGTTTAAACACGCAACAATGTCACCAAGAAGTCTTCCATGGTTGTAGTCAAAAGGAATCTAAAATACTTTGGCGTATAAATTTCAAAGAGTTAAGCGCTCAAGAATATTGAATGGAGCACTGATACTGCTATCAATTATAATCCAATTTGGCAATTCCTCGTTGAATATTACGAAGCATGACAACAATTCTGTTCTATATCCTCCTGAGCGACAATATTTCCAAACGGTAAAGTACAAACGAAGGTTATTCTTGAAAGTCTGGATATTTTAGTTATTGAACGTCTCATGACTAAATATGGAAAATATTGTAAGAAGAAATAAAAATTAAACCTGGAGGTTACTTTTATATAAATTTAAATATACATGTGTTTATGTGTGTATGTGTGCGTGTGTATTTCAGAGGGAGAGAGAGAGGGAGGGAGAGAGAGAGTGAGATAGCAATGCGTAAATGTCAATAGCTGTATAAACGTTACTTTCAATTAAGGACTTCTGAGGAAACTAAAATCTTGTAAAATCGAACTCGGTTTTTTTTTTCTGCCCTCGGTGATACAAAATTGTTGGAGAAGAACTTTAGCCTTGAGAGAAAAGCTAAAATTGCATGATCATTTTAAAAAGAGTATACGCCATTTTATCTATAATATGTGAGATCGCATGTGTGAATGTGTATGTATAATTATGTATACACGTATTCCGATGTATATGTGAGAGTATTTGTCCCTAAACATACAATATATCATTGACTCATACATATCCAATCAACCATTTATGCACAAACACACAAACGTTTGTACCTATGTTATTTTCTTGTTATAAGCTTGGTCTTGCGTATACTTATATGTGTATCGACCTAACACACATGCTCGAGTGAAAGTCCGGTAGATGCACACACAGACCAGATCACAGATACACATTAATATAAGCATGTATGAAAAAATATGTATATATATATTTGTACATATTGGTTTCAGAGAGACAGCTAAAGAGAGAGACAGAGAGAGAGAGAGGGAGAGAGAAGTGGGGGAGAAAGGAAGACTGCCTCTGTATAAACGTTAACTGCCACCCACGTAACCGTACACGCATACCTTTAATCAGTAGCTACTGATGTCGATTTCTCTCTCTTTCTTTCATTCTATATGCGTGTGCGCGTGCAGGTGTATACATGCGTCTTTGTCTATATGTATATAGCCACACATATATATATATTTATGTTGATATACAGACTTTCCCATTGACACACACACATTGATATATATATATATATATATATACATACATATGCATATATATATATATATATATATATATATATATATATATTATATATATACATATATATATATATACATATATATGCATATATATATGTACATATATCTACATATATATATATGTACATCTATATGCATAGACATATAAATGTATATATATATATATATATATATATATATATATATATATATATATATATATACATACGTATATATATATATGTGCATCACTATATATATATGTATATATATAGTGATGCGATGTAGTGTGTCTGTATATGTGTGCTGTGTGTTTGCGGCGTGTCTTTGACCCGCCCCTGCAACTCTTGGCAAAATGTCAAACTGTTTGTTTTTAATCTCCAATTGAAGTATTTTTAGCCGATTCCTAGCAACTCCGCTAATTGCCTTGGCACTAACATCAGTGCACCGCCTGCAGGTAGAGATGCAGGTGGGTGCAGTAGTAGGAGTGCTCGGCCCTTTTTATTTATTCTCCTTCATCTTTTTCTTCTTCTTCTTCTTCATCATCTTCTTCCTTTTCCTCTTCTTCTTCTTCTTCTTCTTCTTCCTCTTCTTCTTCTTCTTCTTCTTCTTCTTCTTCTTCTTCTTCTTCTTCTTCTTCTTCTTCTTCTTCTTCTTCTTCTTCTTCTTCTTCTTCTTCTTCTTCTTCTTCTTCATTACAATTTTCTTTCCACTTCAAGTATTTATTCCCCCTTAAGGGGTTGCATTTTAATTAGACATCGCACTCAGTGAGGGCCCCTAACCCTTCCCCCACCGTAACTGGTAGTTAGACTACCATCAGCATCGCCATTACCGCCGACATCCCTACACCGCAAACCCACAACTACAGAGTCGTCACCTCCATACCCTTCCAAACCACCACCACCACCGCTGCCAACAACAACAAAAACAACAACAGCAGCGCCACCTTTCTCGGGAACATGAACGGCAACCGCAAAGATAACACAATTACCTCCACCTCAATCACCTTTAACATTATCACCAAGGATACCAATATTTCCACTTCTAACTACTACTACTACTACTACTACTACTACTACTACTACTACTACTCACTGCGTCCATAAGAAAGCTTCTGTTTTGGGTAGTTATGTTACTTAGCCCCAGGTTAACCGTGATCGATGAGAGATATAATCGATCAGTCAAATATACTGTAGCCGTGATCACCGCCCTTTCTCATTTTCTAATCCGATGTGCAAGGAAACAAGAACGAATTATTGAAAGCGTCCTCTTTAAGAACGCCGGATAAGAATTCAGGGAAAGAATGACCTTAATCCTTGCTGGCTTTCATCCTGAATGTATTGTCAATGTCGTAGATTAATAAAATTTCGGAGTCCATCTCAGAAATTACTTCGCGATTTTCAGAACTAGCTCTTTTGATAGTGAGTTTATAGGGTGGTCGTGGGAGGATTTGTTTCGCGCAGAATATGAATGCTCTCTTCTTGCTACCTTCCATGAAGCCGATTGTGAGATGAAGATGAGAGGAGAAGAGAAACAACACAAGTAGACTACTAATTTATTTATCGACTCCAAGAGAACGAAGGACATATCCTGACCTTCGTGGAATTTGAATTCTCAACGTAAGACGCCATGTCGAATATTTCACGCTGTTATATTCTGTGCTTTAGTAAAACTAGTAACAAAATGTTTTGCCAGTTTCCGGCGACAAGCTGGTAGAACCGTTAGCATGCCGGACAAAATGCTTAGTGATATTTCGTCCGTTTTTTATGATCCGTATCCAAATTTCGTTGAAATGGATTTGTCTTTTATCATTTTGGGATCGATATAATTCCCAGTTAAACACTAGTTTCGATGTAATCGACATACCATACCCCCCAAACATTGCTGGCGCTGAGCCAAAATTTGAAATCGCTATAATATTTAGGCTGTTCTACGTTGAAGCTTCGATCAGCCATGATCAGCAGGTTTTTAACAACAGCAAAATCAATAGCGTTGTTTTGTTCCATTTCAGGAGCGATGATACGCAATAATAACCAAATGCCATCCGCAATTACAATAGGCATCAGCTAAATATCTGCTCAGTATTAGATTCTAAGTTCAGATCTGAGACTCAATTTTGCGATCATGTTTTTGTGTTGACTGAATATTTCCAGGAAGGTGTTATCGAATACCACAAATCCGTTGATATCACTGTTTTATAAGACGAAAGTAAGTAACAGACCCTTCTCGGGCCGATTTCAAATCGCACCGTTGTCAATATGGAAATTGATTTATTCTCGCATAATTCACCGTAAACGTAATTGGTGCTATAACACAAGACGGAACCGCATGGACATTTACATATAAATACAGTCAACATTTTACCCGTTACCTTAATTTTTTATATATTTCGAAAGAGATCAATACATTATAGACGTAGACAAATACCATGCTGACTCATGTTCGGACGATGAAACCTAGCAATGAATGTTTCTGTAATAGAAGAGAGGGATGGACATTTCTGTCTACTTTTAGAAACAAACATATACTTCAATATTTATACAGCACACAAAACCGAAGTCGGACATACGCACACAAGTAACACCACAAAGACTAAGAGTTCGAAACCCGCCGAGATCATTATCAGCCGTAATTCCAGCATTCAATAAAATAAAGTATCAGATATGCAGGAATATCGATTAAATATTTGTATGCAGGCGTCCTTCGAGAAAATGGAATTACAAAAGGAGAGAATCAAGTAGAGGCAGAACTGAGAAATTTATTGGTCTCCTTCCACCGCTTCATGTCTTTGGTTTTGCGTCCAAAACATTAAAATATGCCAGATTAGTGTTGGAGATTGATGATGAAATCGGTTGTGTATTTAATATCATACTTTCCTGTCTGACGTCAAACGTCTTTTAACTTGTGGTGTTCAATCAACGGCGGGATCAGATTCCCCTTTCATTCAGTTAATGTTGATGGAATCATGAGATTATATTGACATTCACATCTCTGGCAGTGATTAAATTAACCGTTATGGATGTGTGGTTAAAGTGTTCGATCCTGAAACAAATGGCTTTGGGTACAATTTTACTGAGCAGTACTTAAAGACAGAGAAATATATTTCTCCATAACATCGCCTAAACGTGGCATAACGGAAGAATTATGATCAAAATTTGTTACAAGAATGCTAAATCATAGATCCTCGAAGACCTCGTTTCTGATTAAGGTTGTGGACTTATCCCGTCACCTCCACAGCCACAACCGCTGCAGCCGCTAACACCACCACCAGCACTATCTCCAAGATCAGATACATTGGCGCACTTAGATTTCTCTCTTTTATTAACTTTCAAACACGGCTTCCGATCACTATAAGATCTCTCGTCTTCATGCTTAAAATCACAGACCTTCTCAATACGGGTAATATATACTGTAAATACATATTCTGAGACAGACACACAAGAACACACACACAAACATTCAGGAATAAATGAAGACCTGATATATATATATATATATATATATATATATATATATATATATATATAAATAAGGCTTTCCTGTTACCTAGATTGCTTTATGAATGTATGCATGTAGTACAAGTATAAACTTGCACGTGTGTGTGTGTGTGTCGTGGTAGAGCAGCAGCATGCGTTCTTTACTGTCTCTGTTCGTATGTATTACACATAGGATTGTTATGTGCATATGTTAAGGCAGCGAGCTGACAGAATCGATAGCACACCGGATAAAATGCTTAGCGGTATTTCGTCTGCCGCTACGTTCTGAGTTCAAATTCCGCCGAGGTCGACTTTGCCTTTCATCCTTTCGGGGTCGATAAGTTAAGAACCAATTACGCACTGGGGTCGATATAATCTACTTAATCCATTTGTCTGTCCTTATTTGTCCTCTCTGTGTTTAGCCCCTTGTGGGTAGTAAAGAAATAGGTATTTCGTCCGTCTTCGTGTTCTGAGTTCAAATTCCAGCGTGGCCTTTCATCCTTTCGGACTCGATGAAATTAGTAACAGTTACGCATTAGCACCAGTGACGTCACACATGAGTGAACTGGAAAAGGCTGGGGCAAAATGTGTTGCACAATATCACAACACACAGCCCGGTCTGGGAAACGAACTCACTACCTCGTGATTGTGAGCCCGACACTCTAACCACTGAGCGATTAATCTTCATTATATATATGTGTGCATGTGTCTGTTGCTATATGTGTGTGTGTATGTGGGTGTGTGAGCGCGTACGGGTGTGTCTGTATGTGCACATATGTGAAGTTGCTTGTGTTATTGAATAGGTATATTGCCCTGATGACCGTTCGATTGTGAGTTCGATTGCCGGATTGGGTGCGCGTTCTGTTCTTGATTAGAACACTTCGTTTCCCGTTGCTCCAATGCGCCCAGCTGTAAATGAGTAGCTGATCGGGGTGAATCGTGACCCCCTTAAATTGCCAGCAGAGTGACATTTTTGAAAAGCCAAAACCAGGCAAAGCGCACTGTGACAAGCGATGTACTATAAAATCGCATGATATACACACACAAACGTGCGTGTGTTTGTGTGTGTCTCTGTATATTTATATATATATATTATATATATATATATATATATATATATATATATATACACACACACATATATATATATACATATATATATATATATATGTGTATATATATAAAACAATTAAGTCCAGAAATATATCTGACTTACGTCGGCGTCATTGGGAACATGTAGATCTGTCTAAACTTGTCTCAGCTGCAACAAATGAAACGATATATATATATATATATATATATATATATATATATATATATATATATATATATATATATATAATAATAATAATACATCGTTCTATTTACATTAGAACGCTAAACATATCGTCTCAGTAATCAATAAAGATGTGTCAGCATATTTTATAACAATAGAAATCTCAATAGCACCGGAAAATTATGGAGAGTTGCCACTTCCGCTGGCGGAGCACAAACACGCAAGATCAAGTCGAGGGTTGTCTCCCATGCAAGCTGAAAACACGGAAAGATTAGTTGAGCCATATGCTAACAGTGTTCCACTGGAGCTTATGGATATGTCAATACAATTATGAGAGAAATCGATGTAGAAATCCTAACGCTAGGATTCCCTGTATGTTTGTTCTATAAATCCATTTATTTATTAATACGGTGTTGTGCGCGTTGTATACTTATCCTCTCTGAGAGTTAAACAGTTCCACTGAAAGAAAGGGATTAGGAATAGCAGCGGTAATTGTGCTTATAGATATAATAGTAGTCGTGGTGTTGACACATCATTTCGTCTCCTTTTTCTTCTTTCTGCGTTTTTTTTTAATTCCTATTCTATAACATTGACAGGATCATTTAAACCTTCAGATTTTGTCACACCCTTTTTTTATATATTCTACGTTCAAAGCTCACCAAGGACAGATTTACTTCTGCTAAAGTATTCAAGCGCCAGTAAAGAAATATGGGTGCTATAATTGATAAAGACGTTCCCCCCAATTTCCATTCTTCAGTCTAATTAATAAACATTATTGGTGGTATTGTTTTCCCTACAACTGTTGTTGTTGATATTGAGGTTGTTGTTATGTATATCTTCTCATGTTAGACCTAATCTAAGTAATATATAACCAAAATTATTTTACCTACAACCACAATCCTTCTTCTTCATGCAGAATAACTGAGTACGTCTAGGATTAATTTCTTTTCACCCAATATGGGTTTCTCTTTGGCATTATACTCACGTCGTTATTGTGTAGTAATTTAAATGGGATTCGGCTGATGTTGCTTGGCAGGTATAGCAACCACGTAAACATCCCCCTCGTTGATTCAGAGAAAGGGGTTATTGGGTTTGTTATGTGGATAGGGGTTTACATAAGTAGAAACAAAATAATATATACGATGTTTGGTTTCCTGAACGAAGCACCATATAACCTTAGGCAGAAACGGAACTGAGGACGGCAAAAACAAAATAAAAGGCAAGAATGAAAACAAACTATGCTAATGGCTTTTAGATTCAGTTGTCTTATATAAACTCAGCTGAGAGGTGTTTAAGCTATTTTCGTGACACGCATGCATTTATTCATATATGTTTAAATATATATATATATATATATATATATATATATATATATATATATATATATATATACATATATATGTATGTGTATAATATATATATATATATATTATATATATATATATATATATGTATTATATATATATTCATTTATATATGTATGTATATATATATATGTATGTATGCATGTATATATATATATATATATATATATATATATATTCATTTATATATATATATTCATGTATATATATGTATATATATATACATATATATATACGCATTTATATATATATATATACATAGATACATACATACATACATATATATATAATATATTATATATATATATGTATATATGTATGTATGTATGTATGTATGCACGTTCATTTTGTAGTATATATTAATGTTCACTGAGAGGAGAAATCTCCGTACACATAAACAATAAAATGCTAACGCTCACGAATATATGCTTACATGAAGCTTATGTTTCGGGCCATATGCATATAAGCTAACAGCCATGTCCAGCCTAACCCAGCTTCTCTATACCCAGAATAAACATAATTACATGAATTCTCTGTGTTTCGTATAACTCACATTAAAAGTGATTCCCTACAATCATCCGTTCCTACGGAAATGTTAATTTCTTAGAATTGTTTCATTCATCCAAGATGACGTATCATGCCCAGCTTCATAAACATGAATGAAAATAGAATCTAACACATATAAAAAATACTTTTACGTTCTGGGCCAATTCCTTATAGCTTAAACTACTAATTTGCATAATCACTTTAAATTATTTTTCACCTCAGTAAATTTTCAAAATCGGTACTGCACTAAATCGTGTGAGTTATAATATGTATAGCTTTCCAGTCTCGAGCTAATAACAGCAAACTTGAATACGTCACATGTGTCCTAGATTGTTCTTCTCCAATATTGTGTACTAATACAATATATTCATTTCTTTATAGTTATATATACGTATGGAGAAAAAGTCAAGATAGAAAATGCTAAAATAATTTGATAAAAAACATTTCAGTACCGGTTTCCGTCATCGAGACTTTTTCAACTGTAACAATTAAACAATTAAATTTAGAAAACTAAAAGAAAAGTTGTTTTAAAAGAATATTTGTATAGAGTTCAAATACAAGTAGCATTTTCCTCGTTTCTGCCTATCTCTGTCTGTCTGTCTGTCTGTCTGTCTGTCTCTCTCTCTCTCTCTCTCTCTCTTTATATATATACATATATATAGAGAGAGGGGGAGAGACAGACATACAGACAGATAGATAGATAGATAGATAGACAGACAGACAGACAGATATATATATATATATATATATATATATCGGAAGGTTTGGAGATGATGTACAGATTATATATTAGAAAAATTGAGGTAATCAGATCAGATGGTTCATATTTGTAGATATTTATTTATATATTACATACATATATATCATATCATTCGGATTAGCGCTTGCTCCCATTCTAATGGGTTTCAAATCAAATCATTGTGGGTAGTTTGATACCTTTTTATAGTTTCGTATAGTGGGTGAGGAGGAAGTAGACAGAGAGAAAATATGTGTGTATGTGGTTGGTGTGTGTGTGGTGTGCTGGTTGTGGGTGTGTGTGCGCATTTATATATATATATATATATATATATATATATAGTATAGATAGAAGATAGATAGATATAATATAGATAGATAGATAGATAGATAGATAGATAGATAGATAGATAGATAGATATGTGTGTGTCTTATAAAGTAAGATTATATGTTCTATAGAACAGCATATAACAAATCTCCATTGATAGACCCGTGAACATATACAAGACACTATTCACGAATAACGCATTATATTAAAATATGGAAGCTACGGGTAAGTGGACGTAAAAAATACCGCATTAAACGTCGACATTTCAATTCATTATATGGGGAAATCTTAGTCATAATATTCATAATTACAAATCATATATTGTAATGGACCGTGTATAAATCACTAAAAATATTGGATTAGAATTAATTGATAATTTGTTTTGCATTGGGAATTTAATGGATTGTAAGTGTAAATAATACAAATATATCGCTACATACTCTAGTGTAATTATGGTTTCATGTTGCGATTGCAATTCTTATTAGTTCATGGAGATTAATAGTTTAGAAAGCTATACTAATTACTACGAAGCATAATCATTGCTTATGGTTGATATGGAGATTTGTGAGTAGAATGTAATATGTTAAGTCGCGACAGGGTATATATGTCTGCATGTGTGTACTTATGTGCGGTTATGCATATGTGTGTACCTGTATCTCTCTTCCTCTCTCCTCTCTCTCTCTCTCTCTCTCTCTCTGTATGTATATTATATATATATGTGTATGTAGATGTATATAAATATGTACATGTATATATATATATATATGTTATATATATATTTACATGTATATATATGTATCTATATGTATATATATATATATATATATATATATATATATTATATATATATGTATATATATTATGCACACACAAACGCACATATATACATGTACAGTTAACTACGACATCACCAGCGCTTCTATGGCGGTGGAGATGTTTGGTCGCCATTTCTCATACTCGCTCCTCAACAAGACATCACTTTCACTACGCTGTAGTCCCGGATCAAACGTAAACCAAAGCAGGGACCCGGGCACCTAGAGTCTAGTCAGGAACTCAGAATCGTTTGTCAGTTGGACACTGTTTTCTCTGGTAGTGCAACTTTGCTATGTTATAGAGGCTGACTGGCGGGCAGATGCGATGGTCTTCTCAGTTTGACATTGGATCTCGACGCGAATGAACTGTGTAATCGATAGTTTTCTGAGGGCGCAAGTTTAGTTTCTAGGGTGCTGTTCTCAGGTTCGCGAGATCATTGTCTCAATGTCGGGACCGATTGGTACATTATGTCCTTGGGCCAAACATTTCATCTCTCACTTCTACACCATCCCCCTCAACACTTGTCGTATGGTACGCCTTGCGTCTGTTTCAGGCATCTTCGAGTTAAGAGAAGGAGTAAACTAATGCACACTACAAACATTTCATCACTATGAATTATAAAATCATTTCTGCAGATTGTTCAACGAGAAATTGTAGAAACGTAATTCTCGAAGTGCGAGAGACAAAAGTCATCAGTTATTAATTGTGAGGTAGGAATGCGTGAGAGTGTGATGGCTGTGAGTGCAAGGTGAAGGAGAATAGTTACTTGTGACAAATAGTTTTAAAAGGGAGACAATAAAAACAATGAGGAAGTCATATCTTATGTGAGTGTGTGTGTGGGGGGACGTTTGCAGAACTTCGATGAAATACCAAACGTGTATCTTGAAATGAGATTTATACTAAAATATAAGAAAGAAAGAATGTAGATTACTCATTTACAATTTAGCTTTGGTTACTTTAAAAGATCTTACTTAATTATGTCACCTATTTCCAATCGATTTCATATTTAGATTTTCAACGCTGAAATTTGTTAAATTCTGTGTTTTAGAACGCAGCTACTTTAAACCGAAACCAGAGTAAATTGCATTACGGATACCGAGAATTTGTTAGGTATTTTATGTTAATGATATTACTAATCAAGAGATTTATTTTTCTAAATACTAACAGGGTCATTAAAATAACTTAATAATAATTTGAGAAATGTATTGCTACAGAAATAGTAACGGATCTAAAAGAAAGAAAAACTGAAAACATGCGTAGACGCTGTTATTCGTTAAGAAGCTTGCTTCCCAACCACACCGGCGACTGTTCACTTCCTCTGTGTGGCACCTTGGGCAAGTGACTTCTGCAATAGCGTCGTGCCGACTTCAGCTTTTGTGAGCGGATTGCGAAAACACAAAATTAAAACGCCCATCATATGTATGTGTATATATATATATATATATATATATACACATATATATCCGGTTATGTTCGAAATATTTAGATCCTGAATTTTCACAAGTGTATAGATTTGTCAGTGACAAAACTATACACCCAATGTAACTTTATAGAGAAAGAAAGATTCTACATACATATTCCTTTCTACTATAGGTACAATTTGGGGGAAGGAGCCAGTTGATTATATCGGGCTGAGTGGGCATATGGTACATATTTTGTAGATTCCAAAATCATTCCAGGCAAATTAAACGTTGGTGGAACTAAGAGCCTAAAGACCGACAAAATGACGTGAAGCAATTTCCCCGGCATGCTGTCGAGTCTTCCACCACTCCACCTTATTATGCAGAAGTATTATTTGTTTCAAAGATATCAACTGTGAAATATATCTTATGAAATACATCTCTGAACTATTTTAGTTTCAAATTTTGGAATAAAAACCTTTATTTTGTTTTTGGTGGGGGGTGAATCCGACCCCAGTATTCAACCGGACTTGTTTTATCGACAGGGGATATCGTCAACAGCGGAACTGGAACACAGAATGTAGTGTCAGATGAAGTACCTATTTCTTTACTACCCACAAGGGGCTAAGCACAGAGAGGACAAACAAGGACAGACAAACGGATTAAGTCGATTATATCGACCCCAGTGCGTAACTGGTACTTATTTAATCGACTCCGATAGGATGAAAGGCAGAGTCGACCTCAGCGGAAATTGAACTCAGAACGTAGCGGCAGACGAAATACCGCTAAGCATTTTGCCCGGCGTGCTAACGATTCTGCCAGCTCACCGCCTTAATACCTGATAATATAGTGGTTTCCCATTGTGGCACGTGGCCAGGAATTTCTGAAGAGGAGTATCACCGATTACCTCGACTCCAGACCCCAACAGGTACGGGTTTTAACAACATCAAATTGCTGATATTATATTGACTCACAGAATATATTTTTCTCAAATAATATTATGGAAATTAACCAAGTTTGGTAGTGAAGGAATATTGAAGATAAATCCCTTCAAATATAATATTCTTTGCAAAATATATTGGAAATACGCTGATAGGGGAAAATGTATATAAATTAAATTTTTACTAAAGTGTCTAATTTTATATAATTCTAATTTATGTTAATTGTCATAGAATTATAAATCACCTCAGGTGTTCATATTTCATCATTCAAGTTCATATATTCCAAGAACAATTAAGTCTTTGCCAATATTTTCTTATAATTTCAACAATTTAGTGCAAATTAAATTAATTTATATTCACAGCTAATATTAAATTATGTGTATGTATATATGTAAGAAAATACATATGAACATATGTATGTATGTATATATGTAAGTATGTATGTACGTATATACATATTTATATAAATATATATATATATGTATAAATATATAGATATATTTATATATAAATACATATATACATGCATACACGTGCACACACATATACACGTATGTACATATGTATGTGTATATACGGAAATTAATATTCTGTATAAATATAACACACACAAATGCGTATGTGTTGTGTCTGTATGTTTGTGAGCATCAGTGTGTGTGTGTGTGTGCGCGTGTGTGGTTGCACACAGTGTGTTCGGAAGAAATATGGCAGTGCATAAAATGAAACGAATGTAGAATATGACATCTAAAAATAAATGCATTTTAGAAGAATCAAAACATGAAGTAGATTATTGTTGGTAGATAAACTTTTGCTCTACGTAGCTGCAATTGTGCTCAACGGCAACCTGATGACGACTCAGGAACCTAGCGTATGCATTCTTTAGCATCTCCAGGGCGGTCTACGAATAGTTTTTGATCTTGGCCATCAACTCGGTGGTGTAAATAGAGCGGTCGGTGTCTTCTTAAACGCACCCCACATGTAATAAGGCACAGGGTTACAATCGGGTTAATTAAGGTGCAAGGATTGGAGTTGTTCAATTCTTAGAAATTTTGCAACAATCAGTTTCGACGATTGCCATACGATGGTATGGCAAGTAGTCGAATCCTTCTGACACCCATGTGATCATCCAATAAGAATACTGTCCGGCAAGGATTTGATAGGTCTCCGTATGTCCCTGTGGATGTTGTGAAACAGGTCCTGGCAAAAATTGGTTTCATCTGAGAAGAAACAGATCATCCCTGACTAATCTTCTTCAGGAGTTCTTTGCCTTCGTCAGGCGGTTCTACTTGGTCTTGCATTTCCGAATTTATCTCTTGCGCTTTTTCGACGCGTGGCAGCGAACGGTGTCGTTAGGCACCAACTACTTGGTGGCGTCTCCAACTCCCGTCCTTCTCGTAGAAGCTTAAAATCTCTGGCTCGAATCTTCTTGTATATTGTCCTGCAGTTGTTGAATAAAGTACAGCGTGCGAATGTCGTCAGAAAGTTTGGTTTCTCATTGTTATCAGAACGCCGAAACGAGAATTACAGATTAACAGATGCGTAGCACCCCAAGGCTGGTTAAGAAGTAGTGAGGGTCAAATACCTATACAAACACAGACACAGAGACAAACACACTCACACACATACATATCCATACATATATATATAAGGTTAGTTGAGCTAGAGGTTAGAATAAATGCACTGACTGATCAACTAAATAAATCATTGATAGCTGCATAAATTTCCAACTTGGTTGAGCTTTCAGATCACTGTTTACTCATTTATCTCCCCTTGACCATCAATATTTCTAAATGTGAAACTGGAATGAGAATTGTTTAGTATTATCTTTATAATTTCATTTTTATTTTTGTTGACTTAAATGGATTTAGAACCCTTCTCCCTCTTTAGTACAACCGCAAAATTCTCTAATTTTTATTATTTTATTAGTCTTATTTTATTTTATTTTACTGTTTTTATATTTGTATAATTTTATTTTGAATTAAACGGTTTCGTACCCCTGATTACATATATCATTTCTCTATTTACCCCGGAGAATAACGGTTTATTAATACCCTGTCTATTGTTTTCAGATACTAACGGGTCATATGGTGGTAGACCCTGGCCTACCTATTTCGGACAATAGCTGGATTGACTGAAACGCCTATTTGTAGTAAGTGAAAAATTCCATTAAATCGATAATCGATTTATTATGATAAATAATATTACTTAGAACACTAAACATAAAAATTATTACTAACAATTTATAGTATTTTTACTCCTCCTTTGACCTATCGGATTTGTGTAAATAGCTTTTATTTTTCTAACCTATGCCCACCCCTAGTATATAGGAATATCCCACAAAAAACCCTTATATTCTAAAATTTGGTCATTTACTGCTCGTGCAATGGCTCTACACGCAACATGACATGTCTCTCACCAAAGTCAACATTTCCTTCATCTTTTCTTGTCTCTTCTTTTTCTTTATTCATCTTCCACTCCGATGAAGCTCCATGATTCAGATCATATTTATTAACAACTATGGTAAATATTCTCTCAGCATCATAATGGTAATTACCGAGAACATTAGCAGCAGAAATAGGTATTAGATGGGATGAAGTCTTTTTCGAAGTTATTAATAAAAATAACAATTGATGCAAAATCAATTGTTGTTCATCAATGCTATCTCCATTTTCTGTCTTCTTTAAACTTAATATAAATTCCTTACTTACTATAATTTATTAGTTTCTTTTGCATATTCTTAGTTTATGCATGTGTATGCAAATATAGTATTGGTGTAGCCCATTTATGTTCATTAGAAATTAAATAAATAAAGAATTTTGACATGTAAGAATATTTATCCCCCCCCCACTCTATGTGTATGTATACATATATGAATTTATCTATGTAAGTATGTATGTATGCATATGTATGTATGTAAGTATGTAAGTATGTAAGTATGTATGTATGTATGTATGGATGGATGGATGGATGGAGGGAGGGATGGATGGAGGGAGGGATGGATGGAGGGAGGGAGGGATGGATATATATATAAGCACACGCATGTGTATGTATATATACTCCGTTACCCTACCTGACAACTAAAACAAAAAAACATTGTGAATTGAGTTGTACTGTAGCAGTATCTAATAATGGTTTGGGAGTTTTTTAGTGCAAGCTTTTTTTTACCTTCTGGCAACACGCGTTGAATATATATACAATAGCTCGTTAAATGCGTTA
>NC_043019.1:8502522-8505022 GCF_006345805.1 Octopus sinensis | reverse complement strand
CTTAGTATGTAAATATGTTTGGCCATTCTCTTTTATAGGCAGATAATAAGAAATTTCCATGGCTGCTCAAACGTCCCTGCCTCTCCTTTCTTTCTCTAACTGTGATCATATTTTACGTTCATACAAACATACACACATGCATAGTTACATAAATATACCCACACGAACATACATTCATTCATATATACATACACACAGAAAGACACATATATGTATATCTATACATACATATATATATATACATATTTATATATATATATATATATACATATATAATATAATATATATATATATATATATAGATACTTATATATATATATGTCTATACGACATATTTATATGTAGTATATATAGATTTGAAAGTGTGTGTATGTGCGTGTCTTTGTGTGTGCCACTGTGTTTGTGGGTCTGTGCGTGTGTTTGGCCTTCTGCGTATAACTTTAATATAATCTGTGTTTGTAAAGAATTTTAGCATAATGGCGCATCATCAAAAAAGGGATGCAAAGTATGATATACTCTTCAAATAAAATTTAATATTCTATCGCTCGTGTGTAATTTCTTTTTTCCTAAAATGTTTGTAAATATACAGAGCAGGTAACTCTTTCATATATACCCCTATATAAATCGTAATCTCTCCATCGAAGCACATTTACGACCTAATCTTTCTATGATCTGTTGCGCATTCGCTTACACTCAGGTATATTTTTTCGTGCGCCTTCTTTCGCTCATTCATTCCGTCACAATTTCTACACTTGCACGCACGCACGCACGAACGAACGCACGCATGGACGCATACACACACACTCACACACACACACACACACACACACACAAACACACACACACACACACACACTTATAAACACATACACTGTGGGAAACGAAGACAAACGCACATACATATTTATAACTTCATATGTATATATTGTTACATGCATAAAATATATATGACGGTACATGTCTGTATACAAGTATGCATATACATTTTAACTCAAATTATACATCGCAACATATGAATATAGAAACGCGCATAGTTATACGTACACACACATATACACACTCATATCTACACACACTGATATATAGTGTGTGAGCATGGATACATTTATATGTGTACGTTTTTACTTGCATATATACATATATATATATATATATACACATACACAAACATGCATATAGACAGCTAGATAGCTAGATAGTAAAAGTAGGACCTTCCAGAACGCCATATTTAAGGGTTAACTATAATTCATACAGGTAAGAATATTTCCCTTCTTTTTTTACCCACCTCATCATAATCAGACAAACATGTTCTTAAGCGCGCGCACAAACACACACACACACACACACACACACACACACACACACACACACAAGAAGAAGCGTATTTAACTCATGCAGCACAACGTAAAATAACGTCATTGTATGCATGTGTCCACATATATACATATTTATATGCTTGTATGTACATACGCACACATACACACACACACACACACATATATATATAAGTGTATGTATATATATATATATATATATATATATATATATATATATACATATATACCAAGGAATTGCTCCAAGCGTACAGAGTTTGCTCACACACATAGGTATGCACACATTACACACACACACAACATATATATATATATACATTACACATTACACACACATGCATATAACGCCGCACACACTTATATATCTTTTCATCTCAAATTTCATATTTACATTTCGCTTGGCCCATTAATACGTTGAGATCCGAATACTTCCAAAGAATTACTGCAGATACATGCGTTTTTGTTATATAATATTTACACCAGGATAATTTCCTATGTGTTCATATATGTGTGTGTTTCGGTGACTGTGTGTGTGTGTGTTTGCCGTGTGTGTATGTGTGCGTGTGATTGTACGGGTGTGCGATTGTCTCTACAGCGCGTTTCTACAGTATGTGTATGTGTGTGTGCGTTCAATTGATCGATATGAGAGTGTTTCATAGCGTATATTTTTCAGTGTTTGTTATGTAATTATATGATTACACATCAGAGGCCTAGAATGTACATCGCATGTGAGTGTGTGGGCCAATACATACATACATACATACATACATACATACGTACATACATACATACATACATATACACACACATACTCACACACGCGCACACACACACGCATATATATATACACACATATACACGCACACATACGCATATATATATAGTGTGTGTGTGTGTATGTAATCTCTTTGAACTCTTTAAATATCCGAACACTATTCATATTGCTGAAATTACGTCAGGATTTACTCAAGCAAAAGAGATAACTACAAATTAATAGAAAAGTTAAGAGGAAGTAATAACCATTTATATGGAATCCATACACACACACACACACACACACATGTTTACATGTGAAAAGATATATATACGTAGTATGTATATGCATCTAAATACATGCGTGGCTATCTAGACATGCTCTCATATACATATATATATATATATATATA
>NC_043019.1:8477522-8500022 GCF_006345805.1 Octopus sinensis | reverse complement strand
ATTGTCTGAGATACGCGATACATGTTAAATTATGGGTAAGGAAGGATCGAATATTTTTGTGCCCATAACTGAACCTATGCCGCATGAATGTAGTTTCGGGGTCAAATATCAAGAACACTTAGTTTTTGTCTTCGGGTAGGATATACCTGCACTGAACACATCCTACGTAAAGCACTCTCAATACAGTGAAAGCAAGAGTACCAAAACAAACCATAGCAGCTACTCAAGGATCGCAGTGCTGCGCTCGGTAGCGCAGTGAAAGTACGTTATGAAAATAAGACAGTTGCATAAAAATAATTTGAGACGTGACGTATCTCATTACACAGGAACTTGTTGCACGATGTTTGCGATGGCAGCTTACTTACGGAGGGACTAACATCAGCGAAGACAGAGGCGTCTCTGTTGTCTGAGCTGCGGTTACTTTCGGAGCAGAATACGAGCTTGTAATCCGCGCCGTCACGAACTTCAGTACGAATTCCATGGGGGACAATAACGAAATACAAGTCTTCATGACTGATCAAAGCAACTAACTGCTCCTCGAAATGCACCCTCAACGATAAATCAAGAAGTCTTTCCGCAGGTTCCAATACTGACCCCATAACTCAACTGGTCTTCTTTCGGCTGTCAAAGTAAATTGAATAGTTTCTGTGTAGCAGAGATGAAAACAAAAATAATATCAGTTGAAGCAATCGAGACATAGCATGCAAGCTGCACTTCAACTTTCAACACTTGTCTAACGAACGAAGTTTAAGATATTTCCAGGATATTGATTTTCAAGAAATCTAGTTAAATTCTGTGAATGACCACAAAGCTGAGGTGATAGAAAAAAGAAATTAGAGACAATCAAAATAGGATGCACGTAGAAGAAATAAAAGAAAATTGAATGTAAAAGATTTTTGTGCATTCTTGAGAAGCAAAATATCAGGTTCCCATTGTAGCTGTTGACGTACAAACATACATACGCCTGCACACACACACTCACACATACATACATATATATATGTGTGCGTATGGAAAGCGGAGGAGAGAGAGAAAGAGAGCAAGAGATCTAACACCTTCATATATACATGATAATGTATATGAAATATGCATGTTGTCTATATATATATATACACATATATGGAAATAATATATAAGTGAGCAACAAAGAGTTACAGTTGCGAATCCCTTACGGCCGTTTCGAATGACTACTTTAATTGATTAAGGAAAACATTACATCATTGTAAAGAAACCGTTTTCGTCAGATGAATTCATGAACTTCAAAATAAAGAATATTTAGAAAGATTTCACATAGTTTATAATCCATGGAACAAAATCATTTACAGTGATCCTGCTACTATTTCAGTTGACAGAATGGATTTACCAGAATAATGTATATTAGATCAGAACTGGAATTTAGGGGTTAATAGAGGTTTTAGGAAGGAATAATAGACACCAGTGACTCAATTATTAATACTTCTACCAAGAGAGGAGGGCGCGGCACCAATAATTTAAATTTATTTATTAAGCAGTTGCTCAATGTCTACTGGTCGGTGGTAAGAAAATATTCGTAAATATTTGTGATATAAAGTACATATCTGAATGGCTAAGGGCGGATTTCTTCACTCAGATGGGTCTAATTGTCTATATACACTACAAGAACATCATTCGGATACAGATTAGAAATTCAGACACAGTAAGAATTATTTCGGTGATATTTATAACATCAGTTGATAAGTGTATGATAAAATAAACTTTCATGGCGGTGACATTTCAATCATGTCTGCCGTCTGTCTAAGTATTGTCGCAAAAATATATAAACTTAAATACAGTTAATCGGAGATAGACATTGGAAGTAAGTATTATATATATGTGTATATATATATATATATATATATATAATATATATATATATATATATCCCAAAATAAATCTCTGAGCGAGGTATAAACAGTAGTTGCAACACATCGTGAAGCATATTTGCCATTTAAATATGACTAGCCCCTAAGCGTGGATGCTAGTGTAGCTTGTAGCCCCAGGAGGACACCTCTTCCATCTGGCTATAGACACACGTTCTGTGCCCTATCAGTATTTGCAAAGGGAAGCCATCCTTCTCGTCTTCAACCTATGATACACACGGACTCGATTTTCTGAGTATTGACCCGTCGTCAGCGTGTGACAATCATGGCTTTCTCTTTATTATAGGCATGTAGCCTGAATAAAGAAAGGACATTACAATTACATACAACAATACAAAATTTGGGGTACATAAATCAAATAATAAATATGAGATGAGTTCATTTGAGTCAATTTCTATGTGACTTCTCCATCTATTTGATTTTCCTCTGTCTTAGTGTTTATCTTTGGTTTAGACTGTATTTCACTTTGCTTATCAGTTACATTCACTCTTTCTATCATTATTGCATCTTCATCAGACCCGGGTTGCTCACTAATTATTTCATCTGTAGTATCTTCTTCAGCTGCAACTTCGTTTCTTATATCCATTAATGATTGTTTAATTTCGTCACCCTCTAATTATTATTATTATTATTATTATTATTATTATTATTATTATTATTATTATTATTATTATTATTATATTATATTATTATTATTATTATTATTATTATATTATTATTATTATTATTATTATTATTTTAAATATTATTATTATTATTATTATTATTATTATTATTATTATTATTATTATTTTATAATATTATTATTATTATTATTATTATAATTATTATTATTATTAAATACCTTCGTTATACGATGATTTGGTAGAGCTTATAAATCAGCAACGGCTCATGAAACCGACATCACAGCGTAATATTAATAATGTAATTCGATCGCCAGATAATTTGAATCCCCCCCTTGACGTACTCTACTAGCTATAAAGATACTCTTTGACATTTTCAGGCAGGAAAGTATTGTTTCGTTAGCATTAGAGTCTTCCTCTCACGGATTCGGACACTTACTCAATTATTAAACCAGTTCCGTTACAATTTTATCAACAGTTTTCTCTGTTCAAGATCCAGTTCTTACTAATTAGTTGGATATAGAAATAGCTTTAGTATTCCAAGATCTAAATCGTTAATTAATAGTTGATTAATGTTAATGTAGTTACAATTATTCTTTTTCTCGCATTGTCAACTTTCTGTCTGTAAAACTTTCACGGCTTATCTTCTCTCTCGTTTCATTCACTTCTTATAAAGATTTGAGTCGTGTGTAATAAATTGCTCGGCATTCTTCTGTCGAATAGTTTCCTTGTTAGAACTGACTTCATATTTTGATCAGAAATCTTAGACAGATCGATTTTTTGGGACAGTGTGAATGTGACATTTAAAACATATTCAATTTGAAAAGTACTTAATAAAAAGCAAAATATAGTATAAATGTAGATGGTAAATTAATATAAGGTATATATTATCTTCGCAGAAGTGAAATGAAAATAAACAGCAGTGAAAATGTAAAACATAAACGGAAATTACGTGGCGACGGTTTGACATTTCTAAACAAAATAACTTCGACTCAAACAGAAATGGAGGTACAGTAACACCGCGCAGTGTGTTCGGTGAAAAACATTATACATACATACATACATCTCTCTCTCTCTATATATATAAAGATATATATATATATATATATATATAATATATATATATATATATATATATATATATATATATATATATATATATATATGTGTGTGTGTGTGTGTGTTTGTGAGTGTATACATATACATACAGAGGCATATACGCACACACACGCACACACACATATGCACACATGTAGTGATCTGTTTAATGTCACAGGGAAAAAAAAAACTTCATTATTTAAAATTACTTAATTGGAGATATAAAATATATGCTAGTTCAGAAGTGTTGGCAGCTCGAAATAAAAAATAAATGGTCGTTAATTTATACGAAGAAATAAGATTGTTAATTTAAATATAGTTAATATTGTAAACGAGAAAACTTTCCTTATACGCAAGTGACATATATGAATATATTTCTGGGAATATAGACCTGACGAACGCACAACATCAAAACTGAAGTATCAGGAACTAGTGATATTAGTAAAAGTCAATTTAAATAGTCTTCTAATAATGATTCACGTATTTGTGAAAATACGCCAAGTATATTTAGCAACTCCGCGTGTTTGTTCATATTTTCGATTTTCTTATATCTTCATTCAAATTTTAAGTCAACATATATATATATAAATTCCTCTATCTACATATCGGTCTCGTTCTTTTGTTGGCATTTTATTATTATTATTATTATTATTATTATTATATATATATATATATATGAAAATACAATAGGATATAACGATAAATTAATTCATTATGACATATATATCCACACACATACATACACAGTCACACATGCGGAAACACAAACGCGCGCACCTGTGTGTGTACATATATAAATAAGTATGATTATATCTATATATCTTTATGTTTATATATATGGACGCTTGAGCATTTCCGATGTGATTTTGTATTTGTAATGAGATAACTAAATGAAAATAGAAGAGGAAGCGATATGGAAGAGTGAAATAATATCGCAACTGTTAAAGATATCTCATCGGTGAGATTTATACACCGCGTTCTTTGGAGATTGGATGGTGTGTGATAAGGTGCGTTGAGAGCTGTGCGAAATATAATCCCATTAAATAAGATTATGTAAATGATTTATAAGATGATGTTTCACATAGATTTGAGTTAAATATACAATTTAGAAAGAGAGAATAAAGGGGAAAAACAAAATATATGGAATAATATATTGAAAAATATGAAAGTCTGTAGCGAAACTGTAGAAACCCAACGAAATAATAATAAGGAATTCAAACCCAAAAGATTTATGTAGAGCGAATTTTCATATATTTATTAAATTTACATCGCAAAGACATCCATATATCGCTCAGACGCATTGCGCCTTTTTTTCAAGTAATGCTTTTAAATCTAGTCCAAGTTTAACCGCAGTATCGTGAGTAGAATTTCGATGGCTGTTATGTCGTAATACTACACAGTGGCTGTGTGAGATACGCAATCCTCGTCGCCACTTTTATGTCGCACGTTCGGATGCCTCTACTAGTCAACTCTTCTCTCTATTACTCTAGTCTACTTCCTCTATATCTACGTATTGGGCTAGCCTACTTCATCGTCTGGGGGCGTCCACACAACAATGGCAAAAGCTTGGTATAAAATATATATTTGAGTGTCCTTGTTCATTTGTAAAATTTCGTGCTGTTGTGCCTCTTTCGTATCAGTTTTCGTAAAGATATTCCTATAAATTAGAGGAATACACCCATCGCTGAAATTTGGGAATAAGGCCGCTAGTTTGAATTACATCGTCACCAGTGTCTAAGTGGTATTTATTTTATCGACCCCGAGAGGAAGAATGACAAAGTCGACCTCGGTGGATATATATATAGAAAAAACTAGTGCACACCCTTATTTATTATATATTATATATTTACATATACATATATATTTACACATGGACATATATATACATATATATTGTACATACATACATACAGCATACATACATACATACATACATACATATACATATATATATATATATATATATATATATATACATATATATATAGGTGCAAATACTGTTACCAATATAAATGTTACTGCTTTGTCTCCTTATAATTTCTTCAATGATTGACTCTGAACTTGCTATCCCATGACGAAAATTATCTCAAACCATTCACAAGTTGTCTATTTAAAGATAATTATGATTATATAATATATGCAATTTTCTTTCTTTAAACGATATTTCCAGCACATTGCATTTAGTATTGGATTGAATATAATTTACAAAATTACACATTAGTTTTCGTGATGTTCGATGACTCCTTTCGCCATGGGGAGATCTAAGAATATCTACAACCTTCATTCTAAAGAAAGAGAATCAAAAGTGCACCTGAAATCGAAGTAGCACGATGTATGCAAAAGGAAAATCATGGTCGCTACAAGAAGAGCTGTAAAATATCTTTCAAATTGCTTTGCACAGCTTTTAATACAAAGATATCGTAGTTCTCCGTACTATTAGCAGCATCAAGAGAAGAGAATTGTTACATTGGAATATATGCTTCATTGATTCCATTCATCATAATTACTTTCTATGTAAACATATTCAAAATGGTCGCAGAACCGTCAGACGAAACGCTGGAAATAAAAGTAAAGCCATTGCCGTTTTCATTTTCGTTTTCCTTAAATGGTGAGAAATGTTATTTTCAGATTTACAAAGAAATAAAAGTAAAAAATACTGGATCGTGAATAACTGGAACAAATTTGATCCTAGTTTCATGGATAAAGATCGCTCTGGGAATAAACAACAACGTGGTTATAACAATGAGGAAATAAAAGCAATTAAAAAGGGAAACATTGGATACTTGGATTACAGCCAGGCTTATCATACTGAGATTGATACGCAGGAATTCCTAAGTATTAACAAAGGGTCTGGGACGATATGACGGTAATGGATATATATATATTCGGTATGTATATTCATTATTCATGACAAACAAAAGAGGGTGTTTAATGAATACGACCATATATATTTTAGATTTTGTAAAATTAGATACAGGGACGACGGACATACACGAACGCAAACAAAACAACCTTTTACTCACGCGTTTGCATATATATATATATATATATCTAATATATATATATATGTATATTAATATATATATACATATATATGTATATATATAATATATATATATATAATATTTCAATTAAACCGGTTATATATATATATATATATATATATATATATATATATATATATATATATATATATATATATATATATATATATATATATATATATATGGTAAGAAAATAGAGAGGATACACAATCGACAACATCAGCTAGTAAACATTCAATTATATCTATTTATTAATTGATTACAAACATATGCGTAAGTGATCCAAGTAAATGAATAAAATAAGCCAATACATATGTAAACATAAATATATATATATATATATCATACATTAAAATAGTTTTTAATGAGTGTTCTTACGTTATGGGCAGATCTGAGTAATAATTTCAAGCTTAAGAGAAGTGTCTGAAATATAAGAGCAAATGTGGATTAAAATATTTCTAGACTTATAGACTTTAGTTGAAGCGGGTTAGTGCCTATTGCAATTCAATACTTGTGTGTAGACATTTAAACACTAAAAATAACGTTCAGGTTATTCTCAATTCTTGATATAAACAGAAAGTATTCTTGTTATGATGAACGAAGTGCTTAAGGAACGTAATCAACCATATGTTGTATAATAATTATATCAGGTTGTTAACCTGTAAAATTGTAACCTTATGGAATTAATTATAGTTAGAATGTGAGTTATTCTGTTTAATATGGGGATGATAAGATAGACATGTAGGTTTTAATGTTTAGATGTATTTTAATCCATCTAGATATACAGGTACTGGTAGTAATAAGTATCCAGACACACGGATACATTCTTTAATGAGAGCTTAGAAAGAGTGTATAAAATATATGCATAGAAATTTAACTTAGAAAAATATGGAGTGACAACCGAAAGATAAACCGGTTTAATTGAATATGTGTATCTATATGTAAATACATACACACATATATATGTACACATATACTAGTAAGGAGTATGTTTATTTATTAAGAAGATAATAAATAGGGTATATTAAGTGTGTGGAGTACATAGAAAACGAAAGGATGGCAATCAATATATAGTGTTTAGATTAGGGAAAATAGTATTATTATCAAAGGATGTACTAGCACTAATAACAGTTAATATTAATGATATTTAGAGAAAGTGAGCTTAGCCTTATGAAGGCAAAATACAGTTCTCCCTTTTTTTATGTCAAGTACAAGAAAATTGGCCTTTAGCATAAAATGTATCACACACATAACAGGCATTCTTTATTCTTTTCATCATACAAAGGAGAATATTTCATTATTTGCCTTATAATTCCTGGGTAAATTTCTAATTTACCTCCACCCATACCTAGTATTCAATTGCAATATTGCCATGCAATAGTAAACACTTGGTTATAAATACGCAGGTACACACCCGGTAGTATATTGGATATTTAATATCACTTAGGTAGTTACTTATAACCCATACAGACATATATATATATATATGTATGTATGTATGTATATAAATGCATATATATATATACATGTATGCATATTGACACATATATATATATACACATTCGTATATACACATATGATCCACGCACTTATATACTTACATACATACATCCATCTCTCTCTCTCTCTCTCACTCTCTCTCTCTGTTTATATATATATATATATATAATATATATATTAATATATATATATATATAATATACATATATATATACGGGCGTGTATGTGCTGATCTAGCATGAAACTTAGACGTGTGCATATTTATACGACATATCATGACTAGTATACTCAGCCACCCACGCAGCATTTTCTTCGTATCTGTCCCATGTTCATTACGCAAAGAATTGAGTTGAGGCTGTTGCTCTTATTGTAAGTCAGTCGTTGGACTGTCTTAGAGAAAACACAGTATGACGTAAGCGCTACGCCAGGAAGCCATAGCGGCTGAGCACGTTTCAAACAGAGGTAGACGTTAATATCAATATCAATGGAAGACGACGACAATTTCAAATCAATTTAGTTTTTCTGGAAATGATTCGAGATAAGAAAGGTTTCAATTAATTATAATTGGCCAAAAAAAATGTAATTCCTGTGCGTAAAGTGTATGTATGATTGTTGGCAGACACTTATATAACATCATCGAACATTTTTTGGTCTTCTCCGATTTCTTAATGTTACGTGCCAATTTTACGAATTCCAAATAGAACACACGCACACTCATGCACACACACACACATATATGTACACACACACAAGTTCACACACATACACAGATATATATGGGTAAGTTTTCATACATAAGTGCACGTAAACTATACGGTCATATATACATATATAGGTGCGAGCACACACGCATGCATATATATTTTACGTTATATATGTGTTTGATGGGGAAGGTGATAGATAATGGCTTGTGTATATGTATATATATATATATATATATTTAGGTTATATATATATATAAAGATATATGTATGTGTGTATATATATATATATATGGTGTGGTGTGTATGTGTGTGTGTGTGGAGGCGCAACGGTCCAGTGGTTAGGGCAGAGGACTCGCGGTCGTAGGTTCGCTGTTTCGATTCACAGACCGGGCGTTGTGAGTGTTTATTGAGTGTAAACACCTAAAAGCCCCACGAGGCTCCGGCAGGGGTTAGTGATCCCTGCTGTACTCTTTCACCACTCTTTCTCCCACTCTTTCTTCTGTTGGCCTGCTCGCTTAGCCAGCGGGGTGGCGTCGTTCGAAGGCTAAAACAATGCGAACGCATTGTGACTAGCGATGTGTAACAACATCTGATAGTCTGGTCGGTCACGTGATCACGTGATAATATATATATATATATATATATATAGGGAGAATTCACAAAAAAACAAAAGGCGAAGACAGATGGTGTAGATCAACAAACTGATGTATTAGTTTAAGTCTCGGGAAGGGAAGAAGTCTTTAACGTTTTGAGCCTATGCTCTTCGACAGAAAGGAACAAAGAAAGAAACAAGGAGAGAAGATAAATAATGTGTAGTGGCTTGCGATCTATCATGGCGAATCATAACGTGAATCTGAGTAGCAGCTTTGTGATAATTTTGCAGTTTTAATAAAAAGCATATTAGTCTAACTTCGATACATATATATATAATATATATATATATATATATATATATATATATTATAATATATATCTATATATATATATATATATGTATATAAGTAGATACATATATATATGTATATATATATAAATAAATATATAAGTAAATAAATATATATGTATTATATATATATATATATATTATATATATATTATATATATATATATATATTATATATATATATATATATATATATATTATATATATATATACATACATGTTATTTTGAAGAGTATGTAAATATATTTCAGTCTAAGAATTTTTCGAAAGAACTTACGTCGCGATAGAATGTGAGGGTTCTATCGTTAGTAATTCTGTTTCGCCTTTGTTTTTTTTCACTTTTTCTGACGCATTTTCTCAGCAGACAAGCTGACACCAAGACTTTGTTTTTCATGAAAATTGGAGACAATCTTAGCTAAGTTCTTATTACTGCATCTTTGTTTCTTCTAAATTCCATTCATTTATTTAATAACTGAACTATTACAGCTTTCTGTACCATTATCCTCTCTAATACATCATGATCAAGTTCAACATAAGAATAATAATAACAACGATAACAATAGTTTGTTTTTATTAACCATCCTGAGTTGACAAAAATCATTGAACACTGTGCAGAAGGAGGATAAAATGTGAAAATACTTCGATGTTGTAAAAAGGAAATAAGGAAAAATTTGTAAAAAGAAATAAAGAAACAACAATTTTCGAATATGGAATAAATAATGAAAAGGGGCGTAATTCTCTGCGCTACTCATGGAAATCGAAACTAGAAAATTCATATAAACGTCATTTCTCAATTGTCCTTTACTAGTTTCGTTCATTTTGTTGATGTCGACCCATTTAGTCGGGACATGGTCGCCCGTCGCTTTCTAATTTCAGGAAAATTGCTGGAAGGCAGCTCTTCCCTTTCTAGTCTCACTTTCACTCTGAAAGATGCACATACCTGTCTTCAACTATTTCTTTCACATACTTATTCCACAAAACTACCGAACTAATAAAGACGAGTTAGCTTCCAGTATAAAGGAAGGTGGCGGGGCGATTTCAGTAAGGATTCAAACTTTAATTGGGTCCACCACACATGTGACAGCTATTGATGATGATGATGACGATGATGATGATGATAATAATAATAATAATAATAATAATCATAATAATAATAATAATAATAATAATAATAATAATAATAATAATAATAATAATAACGATAATAATAATATTAATTAATAACAACAACAGCAATAACAATAACAACAAGAACAACATCAAGTGAACTCAGAGAGCGCAAAACTCCGCCAAGGCAACACCAATGTCTTGTGAAGGGCTAACCGGAGATGGGGTTTAAAATGACTATATCTGAAATTTCACGCTGACCATTTGATAAATAACTAAAATCCTATAGATTCATGGATAACTAAAAACCTATACGCTCATGGAAGCACCGAACTACATCCATATCCTCTGGAAAAAAGATGAACTGTAAACGTTATACTCTTGCCTATATCCTTCTGACTACATTTACTTTTTATTCTTCTATTTTACTCTTTTATTCTATTTTATTCCTGATAAAGTGTGAATTTTATTCTTTGTATCTGTAAATTCTTCTCTGTCTAAAATATTCATACCTTGCCTCGGACGATGGATTACCCAGTGCATGGACATGTCGACCAACCGCTTAGGTTATCCCAGAAAAGAGTGTAAGACCTCCAATTCACCTTACTCTAATTAAATTATTCTAAATGATTTGAGATACTCGTTCTGTCGAGGTTTATATTTTTCCTTTAATATAATACATATCTATGTGTATATACATACATACACACATACATACGTACATACATACATACATACATACATACATACATACATCATACATACATACATACACACATACATACATACATACTACATACATACATCATACATACATACATATATATATATATATATATATATATATTATATATATATATATATATATATATATATACATATATATTTCATGCATGCATAGACATGCGCGCGTGTGTATTGAGAAATATCCCTAGGGGGGCCTCCTGCATGCAGAATAACTCATTAAATGTACGTCAGTATCCTTTAGCTGGTGAAGGAAAATAACATTTATCCATTTATCATTTGTAATTATATCCCTATTGAGAAAAAAAATGCTCATTAGCTCAAATGAAAATATGTTTTCAGAAGGCACAATGGAAAGCAGTTGCGTAATTTCAGTCAGTTAATAACTATCTAATGTTGTTACAGGTGAAAGTGACCTGCACTTAGCTACATCATCGAATATTAAACTGTAACAGCGAAAGAAATTCTGGTTAGATGTTCTGGCTTCTAGATATAGAAGCTAAATTACGCTCAAAATATGCCCACTCCGTTACTGAAGGCAGTGTATTAGACAATGTGTGAGGGCGCGTGGCTTAGTGGTTAGGGCATTCGGCTCATGATCGTAAGGTTGTGAGTTCGATTCCCGGCGACGCGTTGTGTCCTTGAGCAAGACACTTTATTTCACGTTGCTCCAGTCCACTCAGCTGGCAAAAATGAGTTGTACTTGTATTTCAAAGGTCAGCCTTGTCACTCTCTGTGTCACGCTGATTATCCCCGAGAACTACGTTAAGGGTACACGTGTCTGTGGAATGCTCAGCCATTTGCACGTTAATTTCACGAGCAAGCTGTTCCGTTGATCGTATCAGCTGGGACCATCGTCGTCGTAACCGGCGGAGTCTGTTAAGTTAGACAATGTATCGTCTGTTACCCTGTATGTCGAAAAATAATCGGGTTCTCTATGACTGGGTTTAATTTGATCTTGCGTTTTCTCGCTTAGAGTTTAATTTAAGCTAAACAATATCTGTGCACCAGTTGCCTGACTATGGAAGCAAAAACAGACGCTCATTTACTGGATCCTATTTTACTTTGCTGTGACATCAGGCGGCACTAAAACAACAACAACAACAACATCAGGCACGTATTCATCAAATGTTATTGCACTTCACTTAACTTTCCGTTTACAACTTACGATTGACTCCCTGGTTAATACGTCCGCTTCAAATCCATCTAAATTTAGTTAAATCTGTTTTCTGATCCCATCTTTCTTCGACCAGAAACCGTTTGAATTCAGTTTGGTAGAAAGAAACTGAGTGAACACCTGTTGGTATATAACGTTACTGTTCTTGGCCGGCAGACATATTCCATCAATCATTTAGATGCTGCCAATTGGTTCTTGGGTTCTTCTGCATTTGTGATAATTTCTTGATTTTGATGCAATGCCGGAAGCGGAGTACTTCATCGGTTACGACGATGAGCGTTCCGGTTGATCCGAATCAACGGAACCGCCTACTCGTGAAATTAACGCGCAAGTGGTTGAGCATTCCACAGACACGTGTATGCAGAGTGTAGTTCGCAGGGAAATTCAGCGTGACACAGAGTTTGACAAGGCTGGCCCTTTGAAATACTGGAACAACTCATTTTTGCCAGCTGATAAGACTGGAGCAACGGGAAAATAAAGTGTCTTGTTCAAGGACAGAACGCGTCGCCGGGAATTGAACTCACGACATTACGATCGTATGTCGAATATCTCAGACACTAAGCCACGTGTCTTCTATCAAGTCTATACCATACAATTAAGCCTACAACATGTATAGTGTGTTAGAGCGTCTTCTGGGTTGAAGACAGCATTTAGATTAAGACGGATATTTCATTTCTACCGAAACTTTTGGGGAGGGGCCAGTCGATTAGATCAACCCCAGTACGCAACTGGTACTTAATTTATTGACCCCGAAAACATGAAAGGCGAAGTCGACCTCGACGGGATTTGAACACAGAATGTAAAGACAAACGAAATAACGCTTAGCATTTCGCCCAGCGTGCTAACATGTCTCATTTCTTTATTGCCCACAAGGTGCTAAACATAGAGAGGACAAACCAGGACTTAAGGCGATTACATCGACCCCAGTGCGTAACTGGTACTTAATTTATCGACCCCAAAAGGATAAAAGGCAAAGTCGACCTCGGCAGGATTTGAATTCCGAACGTAACGGCAGACGAAATACTGCTAAGTATTTCGCCCTGTGTGCTAACGTTTCTGCCACATTTAAGAAGAAATATTTCTCTTATTTCTAAGTAGTCTTGGGATCAGATAGACATTTACTTGTGTATCATATATTTTGTCAGAATATGTAAATCGTGGGAAAATTGCGTTGCTGTATTTCATGGCATTGATCTTGCCTCTAAGTTATAAACCCGCTGGGTTCAACTTCAGATCAGTCACGAAGTAGCATTGATATAACAGTTGACTACACTCACTTTACCGAGCAAAATAATGCAGGTCATTCACCTTTTAGACATTTATCTTAGAAAATGAACAATGTTGTAGTGACGCAAAAGGAAAAAATACATGTGCCATAAATAAGTTCACACCTTTGAGTGCTAGGTAAAAATTCCATTGCGTTTACGTCGACAATCATATACTAAGGTCAAAAGAAATCGTAGCAATCAAAAACTAACTTCCATCTAAACAACTACGAAACTAAATAAAGTTTCAATGAGAAATATATAGAGATACCCAGGGACATTTGCTATATGTAAAGATAAACAGCGATGTAGACGATAACAGTCATAATGTGATAGCGGAAGAGAATTTAATTAGTTAAATTACACTTATAGCCGAGAGGGAATTTTATCTGCTAAATGATTTATCTGTGGAAAGATATGCAGAACAGCCAAAGAAAATTCAAAAAAAAACGTTCGTATGAATTGCCAAATACAAAGAACAAATATTAGTCATTTTTGATTCTATAATAAAGATGCGGGATGTGTTTCATTTTATGCGGCCTCATCATCGAAAAATATTCCGGAGGATCGTTTAAAGATGATGTAGGCAGGGAGAAGAAGTATCAGATAAAACATGGCAGGAGACACAAACACACACATATTATAAACACATATATGTACAGGCATGCACCTAACAATGTGTGTTTATATTTTGGTCTGATGGAAATATATCAAAGTTGCAATAAAACAAACGATATTCCAAGAAGTAAGGATGGTTTGCATACATCGCCGTTGAATTAACCACATTCCCGATTGGTATTCATTTTTAAACGAATTCAAAACTAAACAACGGTGGACGCATTTGCAACATCAACAACTTGATGGTTTTTTTCTCTAAGGTTCGAAATGTACTAATTTTAATTTTACTTTAAATCTATTTTTTTGCGTTATATTTATATTCTTAACTGAACAGATTTTCTCTTATTATAAATTCTTCAGTGACTGCAGCAACCAGTTGGTCAATTCGTTGTTTGAACAGTAAATCGCTTTTCATCAAATATCTTATAGCTCGTGCCTTTCGCAGTTGAGATAATTTCTCCTGATATGTCTGGGAAGGCTTTCGGTACTTAAGACGAAATTTAATCAGCTTCATGTTCTCGTAAGTAGAAATATATAAATATTTTTCTTCGACCTCTCATGAATGATCTCTTGGGATTCAAATTCTTTGTTGCACTTTTCTTTATAAATATGATCTGCTTATGACCTTTATCTCTTCATTAAGTATAGACAGAAGGATAATGTTTCTTTTCACACAGATACTATGCGAATGTCTTGTAAGATTTGGTGCTGTTGTTGCTGTCTTTGTAGTTGTTTACAGTTCTTACATCGAATTCTTTACGTTTTGAATTTTATTTCCGTCGAGGTCAAGCTTTGACACTCCACCTACCGGATCGAAATAATGAAGTAAGTAACAAGACTCGTGATACGTGGTGTTAATTAACACACCTTATTAATAAAAAACAAATTCTGTCTTAAGTGAATGTATCCTCATCATCGTCGCCGTCATCATTGTAATCATGTTGGTCGTCACTTTCGTCATCATCACCATCGCCGTCATCCTTGTTGTCATCGCTGTCAGCATCGCGCTCGTTCTTATTCTCATTATCATCACTGTCATTACACTACGAATGTAATCCTATTGTACAAATACTGGCGAATATTTCTACTCATTAAACACTCTCTACGTCTCTGAGACCATTTCGATTTAGCCTTCATCTTTGTTCCCCCTTTTTTTCTTGAAGCAGAAGAGTAAACCATGTGACATAAACACACATATCCAAAAATAAACATATAAATTAACAAGTTACATAATTAAAATAAATACATAATGGGTATAAACACAATATAACGGAACAGCGATCAATAATAAATCAGATCAATAGAATCAAAGCGAGAGGCCTACGGGATATTTCTAAACGAGAGGAGAAGAAGCCATCATTAATTTGTAATATTTCAGACACCGGCAACTATATGTAATCCATCCAGCTTGAGGGGCTTTGGGGAGATTTAACAGAAAGATTGATGGATTGCGTTCGCTAGTTTAGGGTATTCAAGTTTCGAATAAATAGCTCTTTATCTCTGAACGACTACATGAATAAAAGGATTGCTATTCCAACCGTAACAACCAGTGTGCTATGATGGATAGTGTTCCGAGTAGAAGTATATTGATTAGGAATCCGGGACACAGCGATGTGAGCGCTGAGGATTGATGTATCCGTTTTATTGTAATTAAAAAAGCCAAAGTTCAGGTGATATAATGAAATAAAATTGAAGGATGCCTAGCTACGGGAAATACATTGTTTGTAATTTAAATGCTTTATAATAGAAGAAAAAAATGGAAAAGGCCGTTTTAAATTGATGCCAGTATGAATATTGCATCGACAGAGAGCAATTTTGTCTCTTTTTTCTCTTTTCACAATTTTCTATTGTTTCATTTATTGGTGATCGATCAACAAGTTGGTTCTTCTGTCGATCACCGAGGGATTATGTATGATCAAAATTGTTCTCTGGTTAACTTTAATAAAATTATACACGGATCTGTAGAATTATATTTAAAGTGCGTGCTTATTCAATATTGGTTTATTTCCGTACCAAAATGGAATCCACTTGAATATTTGCGCTTCTCTGAATTTGGAGTAAAACGTGTCCTCTGTCCGCATATGATAATATTACGTGAGGCTGCATATATATATGTGTGTGTGTGTGTTTGTGTGTGTGTGTGTGTGTGTGTGTTTGTGTTTGTGAGTGTTTGTGTGTGTTGTAAAGCGTCTTTTGCCATTGTTGTGTCTTTTGACGACGGTTGTAGCTTTGACAGATATTGTTATAGTCAGAAGTCATTGATAGGATGTTTCTATCTGTACCCCCCCCCCTCAGTTGTTCAGTGATTATCCTCTAAAGTTTGGATCGTTATAGCGACCCACTCACTATCATACTGTAATTATTATATCAGCACAGACACGACTATCAACACAGTCTACACCTACTCTCGACCTTTCCGACCTTCTCCTCACATTCTTTATATATATTGTATAATGGACAAGGAGCATCCTGCATCATCTTGCAGGCAACATCTAGAAAAATGGGAAAACATATCATTAGATAATTGTAGACAAGTTAAGTATTATTGTTTAATTTCCTTCCTGCTCGAATAAAATCTTGTAATCGGAAGATTGTTACGTTGCAGAAATGTTTTTTTCTAGTTTGCGATCATAATGATCAAAGCAACATCACTGTATTTTAATTCATTTGTGTATGTGACATGCGCTCACACTAACAAAAGAACGCACATATGCATACACACTCACAAGGGCATACACACACATATATATGTATATGTATATATACATATGCATGTATGTATCTGTCTATCGATATTATATATATATATATATCATGTATATATATGTATAAATATATATATATATATATGTTTATTTATTTATTTATTTATGTATATGTATTATAGCTACCAGTTTACCTACACACATTTATGGACAGGTGCCTGTGTGTGTAAGTGTATTTATATATGTAAATATCTTTGTGCGTATAAATCTTCCGGAAGGCAAACATATGGGTGTGTGTGTGTGTGTGTCGCTGCCAGTATATGCGAATACACAAATATACACACATACTAACACATAATTCCTATGTAGAAAGATACACATATATACAGATATATATGTGTGTCTGTGTATGTATGTGTATGTATATATATAAATATATATATATATATGTATGTGTGTGTGTGTGTGGTGTGTGTGTGTGTGTGTGTGTATGTACACACATTACAAAGAATTCGCTCGTTTAAGGATTGTGATTCCAGACATCATTAGATTTCGTGTTTCGAAAAAAAAGAAATAGAAACAATAAAGAAAATACATTTCTCTTACATAAAAAGGCATCTACAAGAACTTGCCCCTCCTCGTCTCTATATTATCCATCTATCTCACGATCCCTCTCTATCCTTCTGCTCTCTCTCTCTCCCTCTTGCTCTCCCTCTTTCCCCCTGGTTCCCTCTCTGTCTACCTATCTCTCTATGTATACATCTTGATATCTACCTATCTTTCTATCTTTGCATTGCAAAACTAACAAGAAATCATTAGCAGTTTAACAATGGCACATTATTGCATGCTCTGGCACAGTTTCTTCCGTTTCTCTTCGTGGACAGTCACTGTAAAACCAACATCATTAGCGTTTGGTTCCCACCTTCTTAGCTGCATATACAACCACACGTTTTTGCCGAAAGTACACAAGTTCTCTACACGTGACACACAATAACGCAAATATACAAACGAGTAAATCCGTGGATGCTTATTTTACATATATAAATACCTGTTTACAAATTAAACAAATGCAGAATGCAGGCAAGCTTACATGCACACATATACACACATGGCTCACTGGTTAGGTCGTCGACCTTAAAATCGTGAGGATGTTTGTTCGTTTTCCGTCTTGAGTTCTTGAGCAAGACACTTTATTTCACGTTGCTCTATTTCACTCAACTATAGAAATGAGTCTCGACTTGATGGGTGCCGAGCTGTATCGGCCTTTGCTTTGCCCTTGGTGGCGTAGAGAGGAGAGGCTGCTATGCATGGGTGACTGATGGTCTTCCATAAACAACCATGCCCAGACTTCTGCCTTGAAGGGTAAATTTGTAGTTTCAATCCCATGGTCATTCATGACCGCAGGGGATCATGACGTGAGAAGGGATCTTCCTTCCTTTCTCTCTGTATATATATATATATATGTGTGTGTGTGTGTGTGTGTATATATATATATATATATATAAATATATGTATATATATATATGTATATGTATAAATATGTATGTATATATACATGTATATATGTATGTATATATATATATGGATGTATATATGTATATATATATGTATGTATATATGTATACATATATAAATATATATATATGTTTGTATATATGTATGTATATATATATATGTATGTATATATGTATGCATATATATATATGTATGTATATATGTATGTATATATATATATATATATATGTATATATGTATGCATATATATATGTGTATATATATATATATATGTATATATATATATATATGTATAGAGAGAGAGGGAGAGAGAGATAGAAGCGAGAGAGATGTGAGTAGGTGTACGCGCATACACACACACAGACACATACATCCACATATCCTCGAAGAAGTCTAAGTGAATTTGGATCTTCATTCCACTCACCTTTTAAGTTACCAAAAGGTCCAGAAAATGTGAAATAGTTGACACCCTATTTAACTGTGTTTTGGTTGAACCAATTCGGACAACAACATTGACGATGGCGATCCAAAGACTTCTGGCAACGCATGGAAACAGACTTAAAGCAGAAATATGCAACATTTAGCGCTATATGTGTCTCTTCTGATTTCCTAAAAATCCGAACGATTTCGACATATCACTGACACAAATGATAATGAGAATGTTGTATGTATACATATATAAGTGTGTATGCATATCTGTGCTTCTGTGTGTGTATGTGTGTGTGTGTGTGAATTATGTATATGTGCATGTCAACATTTGGTAATTCCAGTGTATTTATGGAATCCTGTATGTATTACATATGAATTGCTTGCAACGGAAATTAATTACAAATTTCAAATTCTTATCTTTAATATTTTACACATTCTGTCGAAATAAATTAGAGTGAAGCTCTTCCGTTAAAGTTTCTGGAACAAATTGGAATGAAATGATTAGAAGAAACAAAAATTAGTCTGAAAGGAAGGGATAAGTCTATAAATGTAGAATTTGAATTGAAACAGTAAAAATATGCAGAATGGTGCTAAAATTGCATTGGTGCTGCAATAGATGAATGTTATCGTCTGTTTTAAAGTATTTGTTGTAAGTTTTCATGAAATATCTACCTTCAAGACAAGATGAAAATTATTTGAGAGAGGGTGGGAAGGAAGGGGAGAGGGAAACAAAAACAAGGAAAGAGAAAGACAGAAACGAAAAGGTTTTTAGTTGAAATTTAACACCAGAAATGTATTGTACTCTAGCGTTTCTATCTTTATGTACATATCTTGTCATACTTGTGAACTATGCGCTCGGCTATTCGTAAGATGATACGCTATAGCTTAGTAAATAAATGGCTACAATTTCTAGCGATTCCAAGAGCTATTTACTACAGACAGCTCGATCCGCTTAGACATGAAAGAAATTGCCAGTCATAGGAAGTAAGATATCACGTATGCGAGATAAGAATATTCACAAGAAAATACCAAATGCGTATGGAGAAATACGAAGAAAGATTTGAGCAGTTTTGATAAATGTATTTTATTCGTTTCAAAGTTGCTTCGAAGAAAGTTTGATCGAAAGTATTCCTGCTGCGAACATTAAAATGCATTCTACGGCAGTTGAGTTGAGTCTTCAATTGTCGCAACGCTCCCGTTATCTTTTACATCTCGGCAGGTAAAATGATTCTCGGCTCATCACTACTGGGTGACTGAAAGAATTTCTCCAATGCACTAAAGAATAATGTCATATTTAAATGAGTCTAATTTTGAATATAGCCTTCAAGTCTTACAATTTGCAAATTAGTAACTCCCGTTCCAGGTAGATTCCAGTTTTATGGAGAATAGAAACAGATTGGCTCCTTCTTTCATTGACATTACTTAAGCCGATAGAGACATTGAGGCTGAAATGCCAATAAGAGTCGAACATCTATGAAGGTTGATCTACATTTATTCATTTTAAGGGGATATACTTAATTTTTACACCATTTATATATCTAAAACATAGGATACGAATATGTATATATTTATTAATATTCTGTAATAGTGAGGAAACAGAAGGTGTCCATGTGAAATATATATTGCAGACGGAACAAGGAAATTATATATACATATATATATATACATATATATATAAATATATAAATATATAGCAATAAGAAAATGGAGGGGATCAATAGGTGGTTCGACTTTTATACATCAAATAATCTCCAAGAATATTTGCTTCTACAGAATATTAATTATATTACATTATTCTACCAGAAGTATATTGGATAGATATTATCCCTAAATGGGTTGGATTCACAACATTTTATTTCCTTGGAATAAATATATATATATATATTATTTATCCATGTAGGTGTGTTTTTGTGTTTTTCAGCGATCACAGCTTGGCAACCGTTATTGTGTTTTATACATCTGAGTAACTTAACTGATCGGCAAAAGACACTGTTAGAATATTACCCGGCATTCTAAAGACTGGGATCGATTTCTACGACTAAGCTCTTCAACGTAGTGCCTCAGCATGGCAGTAGGCTGATGACAAACGGTTAGGTAATACACATATAGAGATATAGACTGATATAGTTAGATAGATAGATATATAGATAGATAGATAGATAGATAGATAGATAGATAGATAGATAGATAGACAGACGGACAGGTAGATAGATAGATAGATAGATAGATAGATAGATAGATAGATAGATAGATAGATAAACAGGTAGATAGAAAGATAGATAGATAGATAGATAAATAGATAGATAGATAGATATATATATATAGATAGATAGATAGATAGATAGATAGATAGATATATAGATAGATAGATAGATAGATAGATAGATAGATAGATAGATAGATAGATAGATAGATAGATAGATAGATACATAGACACAAATATGCATCTATGTGTAATTTCATGCACGTGGTTTGCGCCTGTAAAGTTTTCAGAGATTTGAAAGACCGTTATTAGAAAGAAATTATCTCCTGTTACGTCAAAATGCACAAGTATTACGATATATATCTTTGATATTAATATGTACCGTGGGTGGTTAAAACAGTAAATATTAAAGTAGAATACTGTGCTCCAACTTGGGCAAATAAAGTAACAGATAAAGAAGAATGGATAAAAATTGATTCAATTAAATCTGGTAAATTAGCCCTTTTGCCTAATTATAGACTAACTCGTATTTAGCACGCAATTTAAGCCAGCGCTCGCTTATATATCACGTCAGGTTCATCGTAGGTCATGCATATATATGTTTGTAACTTAGGAGTGTGTTTGTCTCTGTGTGTCCGTGTGGTTGTGACTTTGTGTATGTGAGAGTGGTACAGGAATCACAATGTGTAAGTGTGTCTGTGTGTGTGTGCGAGTATGTGTGTGTGTCTGTGTAAATATGTATGTGCATACGCATGTGAATTTGTAAATGCGTGTGTTGTCTGCGTCGATGATTCATCCTAACAAAGAGAAGATATGGAATCGCCAAGAATATTTGCTTCTACAGAATGGCTACAGGAAAAGAATGGTCACGCGTTCGGTGGATGTTCTATATTTAAATATTGAACAAGGGAAACTGAATAGAGCTAC
>NC_043019.1:8467522-8472522 GCF_006345805.1 Octopus sinensis | reverse complement strand
TCACATATCAATAACATGCAACATCGTATAAATTACAATGTTTAATCAAATATTTAATCGCTTATTATTGAATTAGAAAATTTCTGACTAAATGTTTTCACATTTGTCCTCTGAGATACATGTCGATTACTCCTTCATTATATTCATATTTATTCAGCGTAGTTGTTAGGAACTTTCTGGATTCCTTTTTTCTTTTTTTTTTCAAATGTCTTATAAGAAAATGCCAAACTACGCATCAAAACTCAACGAGTTCCAGCAAAACCTCTGATAAATATAAGATAAAAATAACAACAACAATATTAATAATCATAATAATAATAATAATAATAATAATAATAATAATAATAATAATAACAATAATAATAATAGTAGTAGCAGCATCCCTGATGCAGTACCAGTCAGTGGCTCTGATGGCTTTTGGTCTTAACTGATTGGAAGTGTGATCATGTATATTGTTGTCTCTTCGTATAAAAAATGGCCTACAGATGGGTATATTGGGCTTCCTATATTTTACCCCAGTGTGACTATGATGGCATGCACTGCTCTTTCACTCAATAGTAGTAGTAGTAGCAGTAGTAATATTAGTAGTAGAAAGTAGTAATATTGAACAAGATGCGATACAACACGCAGAAAATCAAAGAGAAAAAAGAATACTATAGTCAAGTTAAATTAGTACTGGACACAGAGCTCAATGCGAAAAACAAGATAATAGGTATCAACACTTTAGCCGTCCCAGTTATAAGTTACAGCTACAATATCCTTAACTGGACACTAAATGAACTAACCAAAATAGACAGGAAAAGAAGAAAGATAATTACAGATTTAGGATGCATCAACCAAAATCTGACGTAGAAAGGTTATATATACAATATATAGAAGGCGGTAGAGGCCTTATGCAGCTAGAAAACTATTACAAAATAACCACCATAGGACTTCAAAAATACCTACTTCAGAAGCGAGGAAAACTAATACAAATATCCATAAAAAAGGAAAAAATATAAAAAAACTGTTTTCAGTCTTTAAGAAAGCTGACAAATACAAATCTGAAGAAGACGAAGAAACAACGAAAGGTGTAAAACAACTGAAATCCAAACTAAAACTGGAACAGCGACGGACCATAATAAAAAGATGGCAAGAAAAGCGCCTTCATGGCAAATATTGGGTTAACCTAAACGCAAAAGAAATAGACAAAGCAAAATCCCAGCAATGGTTGAGAAGCTCACGACTCAAAGCAGAGACAGAGGGATTTTTAATTGCAGCACAAGACCAAAGCGTCTCCACCAGAAATTACCAACATATAATGAAAAGAAACATAATAAGTAACTACACAATATGTGGAGACGGACAAGAGACAATAAATCGTATTATCTCTGGTTGCCCAGTCCTGGCTAAGAAGGAATATACTCACAGACATGATAGATTTGGGACTTGCATACACTGGACGCTATGACAACACTATGGAATAACAACAGAAAAAGGTGGTGTAGGCACACGCCAGAAAAGGTCACAGTAAATGAGAATGTAACAATACTATGGGATATGCCAATACACTCTGATAGAGAAATTAAGGCTAATATGCCAGATATAGTTGTCAGAGATCATGACGAAAAAAATGCTTTCTAATTGATGTATCAATACCAGCAGATGACAACGATTCTCTAAAATAAATGAAGACATTTTCAAAATACAAAGACCTGGAAATAGAGGTAACTCGAATGTCGAGTCTAAAAGCAGAAACAAATCCTATCATAGTGGGCGCATTAGGTATGATAAAAAATATTCAGACAAATACATAACACTATGACTAACAAAATATATATGACATGCAGATAATAGCACTACTAGGTACTGCACACATCCTACCTGAAGCACTTTCATTATAGTAACCATAAGAACATCACAGCAAACCACAGCACACACCCAAGGCACACAGCTCCGCTCGGTAGTGCAGTAAAAGCACGCTATAAAATCAAGACTACTGAATAACATCAACAAGAACAACAACAATAATAATAATAATGTTGATGATATTAATAATATTGAAAAGCTGATGAGGATGACAACGACGACAACGACGACGATGATGATGATGATGATAATAATAGATTCTGGTGGCATTAACAATTCTTTACGTGCTTCCTACGCATGGTACCTCGTCATCATCCAGGTTGTTCTGTAGAGAAATTTTATTGATTCAGTCACGCACAGCCTTATTAATAAGTCTTTTGTGTCTCAATTAATTAAGAGCAGAACAACTGTCAGTTTCATGACAGCAACACAGATAGTAAAAAAAAAAATGTGGAAACGCACACAAAGAAACAAACAATTATACAAATGGATACATACACATACACACGCACCCCCCAAATATATATGAATATGAGTGTGTGTGTGTGTGTGTGCTTGTTCATGCGTATTTACATATGACTATGTACTTTAATATGTATATATATATATATATATATAATATATTTATATATACATGAGTATATATGTAAAGTGGCAGGCACTGACAACAACATGCACACAAAAGCCCAAAGCAAAGGAAGCAGATAAGAAAGCATATATGAGTGAGTGTGTGTGTGGAAATGTGTTGGGCGCGGTTTCATGTCGTGAAGGTTTCCCAGTCCTTCTTGAAATGTGTGCTGCGTTGCGTTCTTCATCAAAATATTTCCCATCACGCTACTGTGATATCTCCTTCTCAACTCACCTGTAGCACAGTATGCTGCTGCTCTACAAGCTAAGTCCATTTGATGGATGGACTGAACTAATGTGCACCTAAGATGTAGGGTCACCATAAACAATTCTCCTCAGAGAGAAGGATAGAAAGCACGATATATATATATATATATATATATATACCAAACACACACACACACACATAATTAAATGGTTAAATCATTAATAACTTAATTTATATCCATTGAATCTATCCATTTTCAAACTTATTATATATATTAAGGTTTGATTGTTTTCGTGATGAGGGATAAGGATGGCAGTAAAAAATTAAATAATAATAAGAAATTAAAGAACAGTGCAAACACCTAGAAATATTTGTTTATGACCAGCAGCCAGCTCTGGCTTTTATTCTCAATAAACATACTATTCTAACCTTAGATCTTATACTGATGATAAGGAGGTAGATAAAATGTAATTAGGAATCAATAAGAATCCTGTGAGCCCTATGTTGATTGTGTCCCAATCGTGGATTTCCAGTTTATTTTCATTTAACAAGAAAATGTAATGTTAAGCCGTCATAAATATATACATATATACAAATCATACGTACACATGCACACATATATCTATATATCCACACACGCGCACGCAGCCACATATACTTTAAACTTCTTGAGTAATTTTAGCAGTTTCTGGCATATTGTGTTCGACGTCCGCCGATGCCATTGTTAGTTGCCCTTCTTTTGGTATCTATAAATGAAATGCACGTTTAGGTGTTAGATTCATTTGAGCATCTTAGACGATGGGTTGAGATATAGTTTCCATGTTTTTATGGAATTTCGACTCTTGCAGCAAACTGCCGGTGTTAAGAATCCGTATATCCTGAAACACGCCTGCAATATCAATTCACAGTAAAACTGTTGTGCTCTTGTATTATCACGAAACATAACCAAACTTCTTGGCCTACAATGCTGTGGCCGGTGTGGTTTCCGAAAGTCCATCATAGTCCTTGAAGTGAGGTGCTGTTTGGCAGGCTACTGGATCTTTGCTTGCCTTCATGGAGTTTATTTCCGTTCCAAAAAATCATCCGAGTATAAGTATACCTTATAACTGAAAGACTCACTTTCACTCCTCAATATTGCTTGTTTCTGATCATTAAAAGGTAAAGCAAGCCTGTTTTTGTTTTTTTCTTTTCGAGTCTGAAAACTTTGTTGAAATATGGAATGAGGTTATGAACGCTTGAGCTCAAGCAATGGAAGACGATATCAAACAAAGAAACACACACACACACACACACTCGGACGCACACACAAACGCACACACGTGCATACACTCACGCGCACATGAACACACACAAACGCATAAAAGCTATTCGATGACGAGCTTCTTACAGTTTCCTTCTGCAGACATTGCGTGGAGGGATTAGGTATTAGACTAGAATATATTTATCCAGGATACCAAACAGTGAAACTGAGGATGTGAAAGATGAATTTGGGGATACGGTTGCTTACCAGTCGACCAAGCCTATATATATGTTCACACACACACATACACATGCACATACATGCATATACACATACCCATACGCACGCACACAAACTTATATAGTCATATGTCTTACATACTCAAGTATTTAGATGCAGATGGTGTCGACGTGTAAGGCGCTGACAATTAAGGCGTATATGATGTTGATAACTTCCAAGACGTTCCGTGAATTCTGTTATAACAAAATTATATATGCTTGAATATATGTGTAGCATAAATTCTATTCATTGTGTATTCAATACCCGCTTGATTATGCTTAAATGTAGACTATCACGTCTATATCGTGACACTTAGTTTCGCGGTGAAATACAACAAATTAAGCAGGCACACCTAGGCAAACAAATATCCCTCAAAACACGCGCGCGCAAACGTACAAATTAAATGTCATTACATATATATATATATATATATTTAACTATATGTACGTATAGTTAAATATATATATGTGTTTTATATATATATATGCGTATGTGTGTGTACTAATATACATATATACATATATATGCTTACAGAAATACTTATGTATATATGAACAAATCTGTTTATATACATTACTTTATACATAAACACAAGCACACACATTATTATTATAGTCATTATTATTCGTAAATATATATATATATATATATATATATAAACATACATACACACATATGCACATACAAGCATAAAACCATAGATAACTGCATATGCGACCGTATTTGCGTTTGAATATTTACATATATGATTGAGCTTTAACATGGATGCATATTGATATACATGCATTTCTATACAGT
>NC_043019.1:8447522-8462522 GCF_006345805.1 Octopus sinensis | reverse complement strand
TTAAGACGGCGAGATGGCAGAAACGTTAGCATGCCGGGCGAAATGCGTAGCCGTATTTCGTTTGCTATTACGTTCTGAGTTCAAATTCCGTCGAGGTCGACCTTGCCTTTTATCTTTTCAAGGTCAATAAATGAAGTACCTATCTCTTTATTACCCAGAAGGGGCTAAACACAGAGGGGACAAACAAGGACATACATAGGTATTAAGTCGATTACAGCGACCCCAGTGCGTAGCTGGTACTTTATTTATCGACCCCGAAAGGACGAAAGGCAAAGTCGACCTCGGCGGAATTTGAATTCACAACGTAACGGCAGACGAGATACCGCTAAGCATTTCGCCCGGCGTGCTAACGTTTCTGCCAGCTCGCCTAAATCAAGTACCAGTTACGCACTTGGGTCGATGTAATCGACTTAATCCGTTTGCCTGTTCTTGTTTGTCCCTTCTCTGTGTTTAGCCCCTTGTGGGTAGTAAATAAATAGAATGAATAAGGTTCCTCGTGTAATATTATTTGGAGGTCATTTTATAGACTGTAACATGTATTATAGTTTAGTTTGGGAGTCAGAGGTGACTGGATTAATTGCGCTCCGTATTTGTTATGATATAGCAATGCAGCAACGCTGCGGAAGTCTACGTGCTGCACAAGACGATATAATTTTTTGAATTGATCGTGTACAACATGCCGTATGGGAGTCGTATTAAATCATTGAGAGTGTACTGTGTAGATTGTTTTATGTGTGGATTGGTTTTATTGCATTATTGGGATGAAATTGTGCGTGAAGTTGTGAGACTTGCCACGGCTTTTATGCTTGGGAATGCGTTTTGTTTTACAATATCCAATGCAGCGATTATGGCTAATATAATATTAATTTCTTAAACTGCACTGTGGACATTTTTATCGGAGGTGTTATATGTATGTATTAATATTAATAAGATAATTTCTATATAAAACCATTTATATACTCCAGGTTCTTGCATTTATGGATGCTTTACAGAGCAAAATATACCGAACTACAATATATATGTATGTGTAGGTGTGTGCATGGGTTAGTGTTACAGCGCATGTGTTTGTATGTGTGTAGTATTATATCTGTGTAAAGAAAAATATGTTAACCGATTTAATGTTCGATTTTCATATTCACCCACTGCTCATCGGTTCGGATGGGGAACAAAGGGCGCATCGGATTTTTCCACCGTTTCTTACGATAAATACTACGGCTCTTTCGAATACAAATACTATTACGATGACAACTACTTATTGTTCTGCTGTAACAGCTTGCGATGTTGTTGCTTTGATTTGTTGTTGTTATTAAGAGCAGTAGTAGTAGTAGTAGTAATAACGGTTGTGGTATTTGCGGTGACGATACCATGAAGAAGATCATAATAACAATGAGAAGAAGAAGGAGGAGGGGGAGAGAGAGGAGGAGAAAAAGGAGAAGAAGAGAAGAAGAAGAAGGAGAAGAAAAAGAAGAAGTAGTAGAAAAAGAATGAGAAGTAGAAGGAGAAGAAGGAGAAGAAGAAGAAAAAGAAGAAGGAGGAGGAGGAGAAAGAAGAGGAGAAGAAAAAGATGTAGGAGAAGGAGGAGGAGGAGGTGGAGTAGAAGATGAAGAATAAGAAGCAGAAGAAGACGATGAAGAAGGGGAAGAACACGCAAGCACACATGTAACATTGGATTGAATATCAACAGAGATGGCCAGTAAAGCGCGGCTCATAAAACATTCATTAATATCGATAAAGTATTCTGCATAAAAATATTGGAAGCGGTGAGCGCGCAACATTCTGGATTCCCGTAAAACTTATAAATCAGTGCCCAACGCAAACGATGACAACCTCAATGGCGTGCTGGGTTTTATTCTTCGAGTTTGGTAAGTAAAACTGTATAGACATAAATACACACGAGAATAATACGTTGGCATACGACATTTATATTTACAACTTCATTCTCGTTCCTGGAACGAAGCGACCACAGGCAATATTTACGTTTATTGTCCAGAAAGAGAATAAACCTGATATTAGAATAACTTTGGATTACAACCGATTAGCTAATCCAAGAAGGTATACACGTGAACCTCAAAAGATATCAGCCTAGCAGAAATATGGGATGTATCTAGGAAAAGAATGGTAAAGAAAAACGAAAATATAAAATAAAGGGACAATGATTAAATTAGGAACTTCAAGGACACAAATGAGGCAATAAGTCTGATGGCTTTTACGAGTTTCAATTATAAGAGTATAGTCATTGGATTTCGGTCATGCTGGAGCAAGACTCGGAGTAATTTATAGTCGAACTAATGGATCCGTATACGTTTGTTTAAGCCTTGTAGTTATTCATTTTTCCGAATCGCTACTTGATGAGGAGGCAGATAAGCCAAACAGCATTTCTCAACCTGTTACGGGGGACAAATACAAGCACAAAGACACACACGTCTGTCTTTACCTTCTGAGTTCAAGTTGCGTTGAGGTCGACTTTGCCTTTCATACTTTCGGCGTTGATAAACTAAGTACCAGTGGCGTGCTGGGGTGGATCTAATCGACTGACTCCCCCCTATCTCCCAAAATTTCGGGCCTTGAGCCTAGAGTAGAAAAGATTATATATGTAAGTAAACAACACTCCCGACAAGTGATGAACCGTCGTTCTTTCTGTTACCTGCCTTGTTTTCTATTTGTTTCCCCCGTTTTTCGCATACACAACTTTACCTCGTATTTCATGTTGTTTACGTTTTCTGACTAGCTGTAGCTATATATAAATATATGCGTGTACGTGTGCACATATATATATGTAAATTTGCATATATATATTATATATAATATATATATTATATATATATATATATATATATATATATATATATATATACATGCATATATATATATATATATATATATATATATATATATATATATATATATATATATGCATATATATGTATATATATAAATATATGTATATATATATATGTATATATATATCTATCTATCTACATATATATATATATATATATATATATACACATATATATACATACATACATGTCTATAGAGTATTTGTTCCCAATATGTTTGTTATTGTGAACTTTGCCCCGTATATGATGCTGGTGTATGTATACATCGTGTACAAGTACGCTATTATGATATTATGAGTACAGCATGATAATTGTGGATGTTTTAGACCATTGTGGTTAGCGACTATTTAGGAACATAATTAACTATTCAAAGTGTTGACCTCCCAGAAGTAGCATGACCTGTAACAAAATATTGACAGTTGTCATATGAACTGCAAATTACATTCGAATTTCTTAATATAGAAACGTAATTTCCAACACAGCGGTTCTGCATATCCCTATATTCACGTCTGGAAATCTTTCACCTTTATTTTGTTATATCAATTCAGCACTGAAGCCAAATAACAAAAGCATATGGACAGCAAAACAGAACGAAATGTCTTTTAGAAGCAAATCGAAATAATAATAATAATAATAATAATAATAATAATAATAATAATAATAATAATAATAATAATAATAATAAATGTCCTGATTTAATACCAGACAGTGGCTCTCATGGCTTCTGATCTTAACTGATTGGCAGTGTTATCATGTACATTGTTTTGTCTTGGTATAAAAGATGGGCTACAGCAAATATTCTGCTCAATATCACAGATACCTTACGCACCCCGGATATATATACTTGTGTGATTGTGTGTGCGTGTGTGTGTGTGTGATTGCTTGTGTGTATGTGCGTATGAGTGTTCATGTCTTCATGTGTTTGGAAATATGCCTATGTCTACAGTGTGTAATCTCGATGGTTTGCATTGGAAAGTTCAGTCAGGTAACAAATATTAGTACAATACTTATAAATGAGAAAAATAAAACCTTCTCTTATAGATATTAGTATCATTTTATAAATATTGTGGCCGAAACAACAGTAGTAGTGTATTCTTTTTTCTCTTTCCTTAAGGCGTCGTTTTGTATTAAAATATCATAAAACCAGGTTCTTATCAATTTCATGTTCTGCATGAACAAACAATATTTACAATTTAGAAACATACGTGAAGTTAGGTTATCCCAATGATATATATATATATATTTATATTTCTCCAGTTTCATCTCGGAGCTGCGGCCATGCTGATGCACCGCCGTTTTGCTACACTGTTATTACTAAGACCCTCCTCTAATATGCGGCACTTGGTGAAGAATGGTGTTTGATATAGCTACCCTCATTTGCACCTCTTGCCGTGAGATAGGTTCATCTGGGACTCTCGACAGGAAGAGGTCCAGCTTTGATTTAAAATCCCTTACATCTACTTTGTGCAATTTCCTCAGACTCTTTGGGAGAATATTAAAATGCTGTGGGCCCTTGAATATATATATATATGTACAATTGGATATTTATAGAGATCAGTATCATGTTTTCAATATTGGAGCTACGTTTAGAATCACAAATGCAAATTCTCCCCTTTTCTTTCATACATTCAATTTGGGGAGAAATTTTTGATGAAGTGTAACTCCATTGATTGTCGGTGCTGCGGGTCATCCTGTAAAAGGGAAAGGTCTTGAACTTTGCTTCACCGCATATTTCTAGATGATTGCTCAGTGAAATTTTGCCAATCCTTTTTGTCGGATATGTTGCCTGTAGATTCTTGCAAGTTTGGCAGAGGGAATTATTTGTTTCGCTAATGTAATTTTCTATGCAATTTTGGCTGGTAAAGCTGTATATGAAGTTCTGCCTTTTGAAGTTCATATGTGAATTTATTTTCAACGAGAATCCGCTCTTGAATTTTATGTGTGAACCACTTTCTAAGTATTTATAACTGTTATTGTTGTTGCTTGTTCCACATCTCCTATCTCCACATTCTTTTTCAAAGAGTTCTGATTCATTCGCTAATGTGAATTCTGTTCTTGTGGGGTGGTATTTAAGAATCTTTGGTTGGCGTCTACTATTCTATAAGGGGTTTTTTCAATCAGATTTTTTTCATTTATATATGGGTGTATATATATATATATATGTGTGTGTGTGTGTGTGTGTGTGTATGTATGCATATATAAATATACATTCAACTATAGATACGCTCATATGTAAAGACAGTTGGGGTCGGGTTTCAATATGCAAACATGACCCTGTGCGCGAGTTTCTGTGTTCGAGCTCGTGCACGTGTGTATAAATAACGGAGAAGAACATTTGAAACAAGTGAAGGGGAATTAAGAATAGTTTTTCCTTACAAATCCCTCTATCGTTTAATAGCCAACTGAACACCAATAATAGACAAAGCTTAATGGATTCAAACAGCAGTCGAAAAACGAAAGAAACCTGAAAACCAGGAATTCACATGAATCTCTTATGCACTACTATTCCTGAAGATGTTACAGGATACCAGAATTTTTAAATCAGAAAGATAAATGATTGCACAACAAAGAAATTATGTTATAATTTCGACCTTAGGGAGGGGAGTGTGCATTTAACAACAAAGTGCTTTTGGGAAAAAAAATCTTCTGTTACGAATATATTATCTTTCAATACTGGTCAATATCCTCGATAATGTGTAATCTCTTTATTAACATTTTATTGTTTTAAGTGACTGATTTGCACCGTGACCATAGCGCGGTCAATAGCCTTTCCGAGTATTTACTAAGCAACATGGACGCCAACAGATATTTTTTTCTTTTTTACTTGTGTGTAATTATTTTATCGACTTCTGTACGAGGAGTGGCAAAGCGGACCAGTGTAAACAGAAAGAGAGAGACAAGCAGATTGAGAGAGAGAGAGAGAGAAAGAGAAAATAATAGGATATTATACACTTTTTATGCATAGTTTAAATAAATTTTAATTATATATATGTGTCTGTGTACACATACACACACACACAAAAATAAATAGAGTTACGTATTCACGTATACACACATACACACGCGTATGTTATATATGTTTGCATGTGTAAATATATTTACATATGCGTGTGAATGTTCAATAGTAACTCGTGCTGTTTAACTAGTGAAATAAAATTGCGGCCTCAATACTTTTCTTCCATTATGTCGAACAATTTTTTTTCTTTTTCCTTTGTGTTGTATCATCGAAAAATACATAAAACTAGTTCAAATGTATGCTACTACTAACCAATATACATCAATACGATTTCACTCTTGCCATTCTGAATTCATAATATTGTGCAGCATAATGCACAAAAATATGCAGACGCGGTAATTCAATATGGCTGCATATCTGAAATACTCGTTATCGATCTCGAAAGCTAAACAATATGTGAATCAAACATGTTAGACGCCATTAACTAATGCTATTGTCTGATAGCAATCGTTCTTGTTTTGTCTGCTCTCTTCTAAAATATTTGTTTTCGATTGGCCATATTTTTGTTTGTCTTTGTTATTCTTTGTTGAATCTTTCCTACCATTTTAATGCTTATATATTCTCTTCTTTGTTATGATTTGTTTTTTCTTCTGTGTATTATAATGTTGGTAGCGGTGGTACCGGTGGTGGTCGTGGTGGTGGTGGTGGTGGTGGTGGAATGTTGTTGGTGTTGTTACTATTGTAGTCTTTCTTATTATTTGATTCAAAGATGTGCTTGATCATGCTATTACTGTTGCTGTTGTTGTTGTTGTTTTTTATGTGTTCATTGATCTACTTAGATTTTGTTTGCACTTAATCGTTTGTTCCTACTTTTTTGGTTGTATTCCTAATTACATAGTTTTATATATATATATATATATATATATATATATATATATATATATACATATATATACATATATATTATACATATATACATTTATGTGCATGTGTCCGTGTGCACGTATATATGCATATATATATATGTGTGTATTTATATGTATGTATGTATTTATATATATGTATACTCTCATCAGATTCGGTACAAGTAAACTTTATGTATTCATGAACGTGTGTTAGGTGTGTGGACGAGGGATTTTAGTGGGGAAATAATCGACCAAATCAACCCTAATATTCTCAAAATTCTCACCCCCACCCAAAGTACCGAAATACAAAATAATCTCCCAGCGGAGCTGCGTACAAAGCACGCAATAAATAAACCGAATGGCGAATAAGACAATAAATACTTTCACTTGGGTCTCGGGGGATTTCCTTTACAAGAGATCGAATATTGCTCTTGTTTTTCCAGCTTTGTTTGTGGTGATGATAATTTTTTTCTTTAACCTGTGTTGCCACAATATCCACTCATCAAGTTGGCTTATTATCAAGGTCTGTAGACGTGACCACCTCGTCTACTGTGAATGTATGTAGAACTGCATTATCCAATTTATATACATAATCTTTATTTCGTTTTGGTGATTAGTTTTAGGCCCCGAGCATCACTAACATTCCAGCAGTAAACACATCATTTTTGTTGCATGTATATTTGTTTCATTGGTAGTTTTTGATTCGTTTAACCGAAGGATTATCCAGATCGATTAATGCAATTAACAAACTGTTCCGTCTTCCTTTTTTTCCTCATTTTCTGCTCATATACTCAGAGTATCACAACGTTGCATGTGACCTTTTATACTAATTTGATGGTTAAATCGATGTCAATTTACTTTATGTCCGCCGGCCCCAGGTTGTCCACAAAGGTAGAACGGGGGTCCGTGAGCTAAATTCAAAATTTCATATATATATATATATATATATATATATATATATATATATATATATATATATATATAATATATATATATATATATATATATATATAATATATATATATATATATATATATATATATATATATATATATCACTTAATCACTTTGACCGACCAGTCGTCAGGCGGCTATTTGACACCGCTGGTCACAGCACGCTGTCCACTCCTCTCTGGATCGCGCCTTTCTTATCCACGTGATCCCAATCGTCCTCTTGAAATCGTCACTCCACCGTCGTGGAGGTCTTCCGGGTGGTCTTTTCCGCTCACGCGGGTACCATTCGTCGACTGCGTGCGTCGACAGATTATCGGTGAGCCGGGCGACGTGTCCATATATATATATTTATATTAAAAGGTGTCCGTGGCAAAACTGATTTAAATAAATAGGTCATGAACCGCAAACTTAGATATTCTTTCATGAGAAACAAACGTTAGATGGCAAAGCGAGGTTTATTCCGTCTTTAATCTAGCAGATCAAGACATGTAGCGGAATGCTCGTTAGATCAGGTTCCCACGTTTAATTAGATACTCTGAAATAATGCAAATATGTTTTAGATATACGTAACATAGTTCCCGAGTATAAACGTAAAATGAGTGAGCTGTAATCTTACTATACCTTGGTTTGGACGGCAGTCTGACCGAATCTGTATTTTCCGTTACAGTGATCAATGTGCTTTCAAGTATGTTCAAACAATGGAGACCGATTGTCACATCGCGCCTCCTCATAATTTGAGCCATTTTTACTAATCTGCGAGCGGGAGAAGGTGTGTTCTCAACTTGAGGAGGTCGATGAAAATGGTTGAAATTTAAAAATGGAACGCAGAGCCAGGTGAGCAATTACACAAACTTCGTCTGGTGTCCATATAAATTCTCTAACCAGCCACTAGTGACTGTAACTTCATGAAACCCGAAAGATACTGTAGAGTTTCGTATCGCGGACATTCTTCAAAATGCTCAGACGAAATTTCCCGTATATTTTAATGCTGAAGACTATTCAATAAATAAATCCAGAAATATACCAAATGATATTACCAATGTCAAATCTTTAGCTTCAGATGAGGCGCACAACTCTATGGGAATACATTAATCCATCTCCCAGTATTATTACTATCAATATTAAAAATTTGCAACATCACAAAATACTAATCAATGCTTTATACAATTACATCAATTTATCCAAAACTTTTATTTCCATGACATTTAAATTGTTAAACAATAACCAGGTCGCATTATTGTAATTCTAAACGAAGAGAGATTTTTTAAACTATAATTTATCTTGGACGTTTCCATCGAATTTTTTAATGTCAAATTAGTATTCCGACTTTAACCATATCTAACCATCATTTTTCATCACTGAATGTCATCAAGTTTGCAGTTTGAGAAAATTAAAATGAAATTTCTTCTTTTAAAATTATAATATATTTCTGAAGTGCAGCAATTTCCATCGCAAACTAATAGAAATTGTCTAAGCAATTTCCGATTTTTTGTATTTATAACCAAGCCTTAGTCTTTCAGGAACCGACAACATCATGATCTATGGGGATTTAGGTTTTATAAACAATTGCTTTTTTCATAAATGATTATATTTATAGAAACTGATCTTCGTGGCCTTCTCTGATCCACAACCTATTCGTAAAATTCTTTTCAAGATTCTGTCATTTTGCTTTCCCCGCATGAGAAGACGCTTCTCATTTTTAATCATTTTCAATCCCACTTCTTAGTCTCCCAAGCAATGAATCACTTCTTCTACTGCTAAAATGTCATTCGGCAGCTCTATTTTTCTATTCTTTGTGCATAATTAACAGCATTTATTTTTTAATTTAGCCTTTGTATGACAGTCACATTTCCTCAGATATCAAGAGTGGAAAACAAAGCAACCGACAATTACTGTACCTATTCTTAAAATACAATTCTTCAGTTTTAAGTTCCGTACAGAACTTAAATGTAAGCCGAATTCCTGCTAGCCTATAAAAACTATATATATATAATATATATATATATATATAGGGAGGGAGAGAAAGAGAGAGAGAGTTCACGAAAAAACAAAAGAGGAAGAGAGGTGGTGTATAAAACAGACAGATATATTAGTATAAGGCTCAGGAATAGAATAAGTATTTTACGTTTCGAGCCTACGCACTTCTACACAAAAGGGGGACACAGATAAAAGCAACAAGGAGAGAAAAAATGTATGCAGTGGCTACCGATCTATCATGGCGATCGGGGTATATATATATATATATATATATATATTATATATATATATATATATATATATATATATATATATATATATATATATATATATATAGTATATATATATATATATAGATATATACATAATATCTTGTAATAATATGTGAGAATTTCGTTGCCATAAAAAAAACTCCGAGTTTCGGATGACGGGGTGGAAATTATGGTAACCGAATAATTCTCACGTTATATTACAGATAAATTCCTCTATTTACATAATATCCAGCTATCATTATTTCTTTTGAGGTTATACTATTACTATTAATATATATAAAACCAAAACAACTGTTAGGCGTTTCCCAGCGCTAACTGCATTTAGCACTCATCGGTCAACAGCATAACGTGTTTTAAATCGAAGTCTCATATTGGAAAACAATTTTTGAAAAATTCGGTCTGAAATCTTTCGGTGACTGTAAGAGAGTTAATGTATTCCGCATTAGACACCAGTCCACCTGTATTTAAAAGCTTTTTCACTCGTATTGATTACTCTGATTTATATTTTATATGTTAAGAAGCACTAGAAAAATTGTTTTTAACAGAAAAATGCTAGTTTTGTTTAAAATAACACATTCAAATAAACTATGGTTGTTTTTTTCTCATTTATATTAACACTAGCCTTTTGTGAAACGCATGCATGCCTATAAACTATTCATATCTTCGCTGTAACAAACTCCAGGAGTTTACAACATCAAGATTTGGGGTGAAAAAGTGTGTCTGATTTATCGAGAAATATGCTACTTGTTCCCGCACACAACATAACTGTTCATGTCCCGATAGAACGAGATACGCGCATGTACTTATATATATACATGCATATATATATATATATATATATATATATATATATATATATATATATAAGATATATATATATATATATACATATATGTATAATATACATATATATATATATATATATATATATATATGTATATACTCTATATATATATATATATATATAGTAATACATATATATATATATATAATATATATATTATGTAATATAATATATATCTATATATAATAATATATATATGTATGTATGTATGTGTGGTGTGGGTGTGTGTATGTGTGTGCATGTGTGTGTCTGTCTGTGTGTCTCTGCGTGTGTGTGCGTGTGTTAGTCTTGTGTATACGCGCCCCCAAAATTAATCGCAGCTATCTATTTATTAATTCGGAGCTGAATGTCATGCGTTCAAATACAAGTTTCGTATCACATTGATATTCTAAAATTGAGAGAAACTCACGAGAATATGAAATCCCGAACTGTCACACTTTGCAGACGTGAGCTCAACTCAAATTCATTGTTCAGTAAATTTGTGTCTCTCTTGAGTCGAATGGGCAAAATATATGATCAAACGTTCATGCAATTACGATTAAGTGTATTGAAAAAAACATCACCACCTAATGTATCCTCTGTTTTTTTAATAAACTACGACCAAAGTTGAGGGAGTTTGGTTGACGTTTCTTGTAAATTAAACGGTTGCATCGTAGATCTGAAGCAGGTGACAAATTCCCAGGCTGCTACACGTTTTTGATATCTCTTTAAATTAAATAAGATGGTGAGAGAAGTTGTATATATAAAAAAAAAATTGAATATCAAATTTCAGTATATATGTCCGTATTGTTAAGTAGATTCATTGCAATTTAATGAGCATACCTACAGAAGTTTGCCCCCAGGAAAAGAGATACTTTTTAATGACATTTTCTACAAATGCGTTTCCAATGACGTGGAGACTGATTACATCGGAATTTATTAAGAATTTCTTCAGGGGATTGGGAGAGAAGTTTCCGAAAATACACAAGATTCAGCATTGTTTCTCCATTATTTCAGAAAAATGTGAATTTTTTTCATGATATTTTGTTGAAATAACTTTCAGATTGGGATGATATCGATTATATTGGAATATTAAATAAAGAGACAAACATGGTGAGCTCGTACACATATATTCCAACATACATGCTTTTTTCTGTACGAAATTTCTGGTCTCATTTTGTAGATAAACACATGATGTGTGCTTGTATGGATGTGTGCGTGCCCACCATTTCTCTTTTCCACATGAAATTCGAATATAATTGTAACATGAACATTCTGAAAGTTATTTGGAGAAAATGTCATTAAGAAGTACACTTTCTCCTAGACGTTATAATGAAACGAGTTTGACGTGAGGGATTTTACGAAACTCCTCTCCCCACAAGTGGAGAAGATTTTCATAACAAATTCTGATAAAAACGGAATCTTTACCACCTGACTCCAATCTGTAAATGAATTCATTGAAAGATTTCCATTATTCTGAAAGTTATGAGGAACCAAATTCGGGGATATACTTGTCTTGATATGCCATTTAATGAATATTTTCGCACATTCCAACAAACATATTTTGAGCTTTATTTTTTGCCAATGACTGAAGGCAGCAATATCATAAACTTCTCTTTCAGTTTTTAGTTTCTTGTTGAGTTCACATTTTTCTCTAACTTTTTGTTCTTCAAAATCTGTCGACATTTCTCATTTCCAGCATTCCAGTGTGGTATTATTGTATTAGATAAGATATCAACTCCTGAGGTGCTTCATTGTTGAAGTGGCTTTGTGACGAAGTTAAATATGGTGACACTGAAAGATCTAAATTCAATATTTCTTAAGTATTTCCTTGTTTCTGTCAACTCCGAATCTCCATAGTTTAAGGCATTTAAGATATATCTTGTTGCCTTACAACGAGAAGTGGTTTTGGAAAATTTTGTTTCATCGACATCTGCTTCCAACTAGATCTTTCATTTTAATTATATTAAGCCTTTCAAAATTGAGGCTTAGAAGTGAGAGAAAGAAAGAGAGGGACAAAGAGAGAGACAGGGGGATAGAGAGAGAGAGAGCATGAGAGGGTAGGTTTGGGTGTGTATGTGTATACACTTTATTACATTATGCAAAGGCGGCAACGCAATATATGTATGTGTGTGTGTGTGTGAGCATATATACATATATACGTACATAAATACCTCATATTTATGTATGTAAGTGCGTACCTATGTACACGTAGAGTTGTTCATGTATGTAATAGTATATGTGTGCGTGTTTGCGTGCATCCAACTACACACACACACATACAAACATTGGAGTTTTGTGCCATTGATCATTCTACAAATTCCTCTTAAAGTTGCAAGCGTAATCAGATTCTTTAGCGTTAATTTATACAAAAGCATTGATGTCAGTTTTGAAGACCGCTAGTTGCGCTATGTCAATGAAAAGCCTGGGTTGTCCAGAAGCAATAATTCGCCGTTTATCGTGCTTGTGGTCAGGATCTGTTGCACATTTAGTGTTTTCCTTGTGAATACCCTGCCAAGTCAACTGCAGATTTTTTTCTCTCATACAGCAATTTCGATGATCTACCCATACTTTGGTATTAGGAAATGTGAAATGTGACACATAGCAAGCACTGTGAGCCAGTACCTGCTCAGCCTAAGTGTTCTCTCTTTATTCACTACATTTAAGGTGGAATATACCTCACTTTAGAAGAAAGTTTTTCCCCTTTAGTAGAAATCGCCGAAGGGATCGAGAATTAAGATCAAGCATGTGATACAGACATTGCGTGGCAATATTTGGTACCACATAGAACTACTTGCGCTAGTGTGTATTTAGAGGCAGTCTCTCTCTCTCTCTCTGTGTCTTTCTGTCTGTCTGTCTGCCTGTCTGTCGGTATCTCTCTCTCTCTTTGAGACACACGAACACACACACACACACATTCATAGTACAGTATTATGTACATGCCTGAATTCATATGTACATAAATATTTATAACAAATATATAGATACACATATACATATATACATATATGCACACCTCTATATATCTATCTATCTATCTATCTATCTATCTATCTATCTATCTACTCTCTCTCTCTCTCTCTCTCTCTCTCTCTCTCTCTATATATATATATATATATATATATATATATATATATATATATATATATATATAGGAATACATGTTTGTGGTTGCGTATTGTATTCATTTTTCGCTGTACTTAACGGATTCACATTACAAGAAAGAGTTTAGATTTTCTATGCCGTGTCACGTGTCAGGTAATGTCATATAAGTTTTCGTTTGCGCATTAAGAAATTACATTCTATCGATGAACATAACCTCCATTTATACCATTGTTATATTGTAAATTTGTAAAAACTCCTAACCACTGCGTAGCATTCATGATGTATTATTAGTAAAAAAAATCATATTAAGCAGCCGCTTGAAAATGGCTGAGTAAAAGTTAATATTCCAAGCACTCTACAAATTATATCGGTATGTGGTTAAAATTAAAGAAAGGTGAGGTGTAATAAAGGCAAATCACTTTGACATCATAATTTTCGGAAATTATTATATTGTCGTTGGCGACATATTGGCGTGTTATTTTAGTACACAACGACGTCTGCACATGCAATGACAAATTATTTTGCTTTATATCTTCTGAGTTTTGGGTGAATGAGTATAACAATATTGTTAAGGATATACTAACGAACAAATTTGATTGTTGTTAAGTACTAGCGAAGACTAACAGACGCCGCAATATCTTCTCGATAAGAAAAACGTCATAAAGAAATATTTCTATACATATGAAACTATAATTATACTTATGATAACTGTATCTATAAAAGTACACCTGATGCTCAGCAGTTTTAATTTTAAACATGAGTTTGTGTGAGATTAAGTTTGTAAATGACATAGGCGCAGGAGTGGCTGTGTGGTAAATAGCTTGCTAACCAGCCAGATGGTTCCGGGTTCAGTCACACAGCGTGGCACCTTGGGCAAGTGTCTTCTACTATAGCCTCGGGCTGACCAAAGCCTTGTGAATGGATTTGGTAGACGGAAACTGAAAGAAGCCCGTCGTATATATGTATGTATATATATGTATTTATGTGTGTGTGTATGCTTGTGTGTGTCTGTTTTTGCCCCGCTAACATCGCTTGACAACTGATGCTGGTGTGCTGATGTCCCCGTAACTTAACAGTTCGACAAAATACACCTATATTAAAAGTACTAGGCTTACAAAGAATAAGTCGTGGGGTTGATTTGCTCGACTAAAGGCGGTGTTCCAGCATGG
>NC_043019.1:8427522-8442522 GCF_006345805.1 Octopus sinensis | reverse complement strand
ACACAAACATACATACATACATACATACATACATACATATACATGCATACATATGCGTAGACACACACAAGCGCACAAACAAACAAAAAGAAACGCAGTGTAAATAACGGACAGTGTCAAGACTATTGAAAAGGTTGCAAGACGAAACGATGCAACAGTACATGCATACACACACACACACATATACACACACACACACACACACACAATAATATATATATATATATATATATATAGTTAATCCAAACATGAAAACACAAAGAGAAAACACAACAACGCGAGGACGTGGAACAAGACGACCAGGAAAGAAGGAGGGTTTAGCATTTCGAACGGAGCTCTTTGTCAGAAACATAGGAAAAGGAAAGATTCAAAGAAGGGAAGACGGAGGAAAAAATCGCCTACGGTACACACGTGGTCCATATATATATATATATAAAGGAGCATTGGTTACAGAACAAGTTTGGGTGAAAGACTTTACATACAGCAACACCCCTCAAATAAAAAAATCATCTTGGCGCACAAACACATACAAATAATGCATATACATAAAATCACAGAAGGTAAAAGTATATAATCGAATAAAATACAAATAGAACGGCCAATCAAAGATGCTAAAAATAAACGGCTAAAAATTCAAAAACTACCGAAAAACTCAATAGACAAATATAGAATAAGTAAACTAAAATAAATATTCACCGACTAAAAAAAGTTGTATGAGGCAATTAAAACAGTTTTTTTAATTCAAAAACATTAAAAAGAATATTTGAAAAAGTCTTGTACTTCCTTTATACAAATAAGTCTCCTTGATGGGAGTCTGTCTAATTATTAATGCAATTTATAAATGCATTATCAAGGATGAGGATAATTTAGATAATTTTTGTATAGGTAGTACGGTAAATAGTAAGGTTAGGTTTAGGGCTGACATGAGCTGGTTTTCAAAATGAAAAATACGCTAGCTCTACCACACTTGCATCTTAAAGAGGAATAATTAGAGTTATTCTCTGGAATGGTCCATTATTTCGAGAGACCCTTACTTCAGTGTAAATATAAATAAGTTGTGTGTAAACGAATCCCTTGCCATCCATTAAGCCTTTTGGGCCAAAAAGTTTGAATAGATTTACTGAGGTGATTCCTTTTTGCAACCATAGGTTTTCGTCCACCGTTTTGAAAGTGTATAGAAATAAAAGTAGATGTAATAAAATTGTTTAGCGTTACCGAGATTTGAAACCGGTGACGTTGAATTTCTGTTAACTGCAGCCACTTAACTGTTTAGCAATAGACTTTTTTTAATTAGAAATTTGGACTGGTCCGTTGACGGGTTTTTCTTTTAAAATATATAAGCTTTTTTCATAAGAGTATCAGCTTTTCTTCATAAAAATGTTGATCTGTGCGGGTCTCATGTTTCCTGTTTTTTCTTGATGGGGGGCGGGACGTGGTCTTCGCATTGTGTTACACTTTAGTGTAAATAAACCTACGGTGGTCAGCTCCCGAAATCGCCATAGATACATGTATATGCGAATGTTTAATTTGACCTGTGAAGTCTGCTCATTGTGAACTTTTGGACGTACTTGTGTGGAGGGATTAAAATACTTTTTACACGATGTATGTGAATTTTACCTGTGAAAGTATGTTTACCTATGAACTTTGGATGTACTCGTATGCGGTAGGTCAAAGACTTTTTCAAATATCTTTTCAAATATTAAAAAAAAAAAGACTTTTAATTTTTTAAAAATATTTTAATCATTTGATAAATCGGTGGATATTTATTTTAGTTATATTTTTACTTTTACTTATTTTATATATTGTCTATTAGTTTTTTTGGTAGTTTTTGAATTTTTAGCCGTTTATATTTAGCATTTTCGATCGGCCGTTCAATTTGTATTTTATTCGATTATATACTTTTACCTTCTGTGATTTTATGTATTATTTGTATGTGTTTGTGAACGATAGTGATTTTTTATATGTGATTAAATGCCTGAGGGGTGGGGTTGTATGTTAGGTCGTTGCCCCAGATTTGATGTTCGTACCCTAAGCAATGCTTCTTTATCTTAGTCTCATTTATATTTGAGCACTTGTCTTTTGAACCCAAACATGTCCATAGTAACATTAGTCAGACAAATTTTGGGCATTCATAATTATACACTCATATGCATATGTATACAGATACGGTCACATGTGCACACGTAAAATTCAGTTTTTAATCCACTGTAAATATTTTGGCAGGAATCCATACTTTTGCATTTTCGATTCAAAACATACATTTTTACTTTCACTTAGTGTCATTATATATATATATATAATATATATATATATATATATATATATATCTTTTAAATTAAACATCTAATTTTGTGACCATATGGTACGTATTCGCTTCTAGGGAAATTATGAAAATCCTTGTTTTTAAGTATGTATATATATATATGTGTGTGTGTATATCTCTGTGTGTGTGTGTATCTGTGGCTGTGTGCGTATGTGTCTATGTGTGTTCTTATGTGTGTATCTGTATCTGTGTGCGTGTGTATGTATATGTATGCAGATGCTTATTTTAATTCGCCAATGCTATAACGTTTGTGAAAATCTGGATATATTTTCGCTCGAGCCATGTTATGCATATTAAAGAACGAAAACGACATTTATTCCGCTACGTTCTCTAAATTTATTCTGCGATCACTTTATATAACATAACGGAAGGAAATATTTTATTGTCTATTTTCCCACCCACAACTTAGTCACTGACAGTATTTATATTGCGTCAATGTAGAAGAAAAGCCTACGATCTTGTCTTTATTTTTCCATTCGAATCAAGCGATCGAGGACAGCTGAAAGTGCCATGCACACCTTGTCTAAATGGTGGTTGGTATATTCCTTGAACACGCCGTAACGTATGAATCTCTTATAAATTATTATCTTTCAATGCAAATTCTTCTAACTTCTAACATCAAATTTCTTCTAACTAAAACTTGCTCTTTAATAACTCTCAATATACAGACAAAGGCACACGGATCTAGAAACGGGTAAAAACAAAACGCTGAACTGGAACAAATTCTTCCCAAACCCACATTTTGCATTCACCAATCCAGAGGCGAACTCACTCCGAATCAATAAGCTATCCATGAATAACAATTATTTTTCTTCCCGGACTGAAATAAAAAGAGAATGAAACCACTAAACACGTCATGCATTGTTGCTTTTCATGTTCCTAAGCATACAAACACATACATGTACGTGTCCGTATGTATGCATACACACACACACACACACACACACACACACACACATATATATATATATATATATATATATATATATATATATATACACTGATCGTAAATGAAGGCAGGGTACTTTCTCCTTTCTCTCAGAAAAGTGTATGATCCCTCGTTTAATGATCTATCAGAAGAGAAACCCTCCCATTTTTCTGAACATCAATCATACGGAGAAAATTGCTTTAAATTATTATATAACCCACAGCGTCTCTTCGTATCACTCAGCGTCTTTTCATATAATTACACTTCGTTTGATCCATGTCGTTTCCAAAAACGTTGCTCCATCAATTTCTATTTATTCCTAAAACGTCTTCCACTCTGTCTCATTCGTTTAATTTGGCTCCTAAATAGATTCATTGATGTTTACTTTTATTTTATAACCTCAGCGAAGAGAAGAAATATGTAGGGTAATCTATTCACTCAGACCCTTTTGTTCTAATTTAGGTTTGCATAATGCATAGCAGAGCAATTCTATGAATTTGGTAACGGAGCATACGTAATTCTATTTTGATGAGCAGTGAGCATGCAATGAAATTGCCAGTCTGAGGACTGCTACTGACCTTTCACTGTACATCAGTAGTTCGTCTTCATATACGTATTTGAGATACAGCGAGATTATAGACTACTGAATTTTAACCGATTCCCGATTTTCGGACTGTTGCGGAGAGACGTCGCTCAATTAACATCGAGCCGCCAAAACTACGAAGATTTTAAATCATTTGTCCAACACTGTGATGGCTCAATTCATTACTGCTTTCAGAATTGCATATCTCTGCTATTGATTGGATAAGGAATCTGGCGTACTTCTTTTGAGATGCAGTCAACAAACCGTGCCAATGTCCCGTAATAGCTTCTCTTCTGCTTTTCTCTGCGAATCAACAGAATTAATATAATATATTTACATTCTTTATTTAACGCATACCATGTCTTTATCTCGTATTCTAATTTATTTAACCACGTGTCTGTACACACACACACACACCACACACACACACACACCACACACACTATATATAGATATATATATATATATATATATATATATATATATAGTGAATACAAACAAGAAAAAACAACGCGAGAACGTGGTACAAGTAGTGTATTATCAGACGCTCAGGAAAGGAAGGAAAGGGGGAAACTCGGGATTTAACGTTTCGAGCGTACATTATATATATATATATATATATATATATATATATATGTGTGTGTGTGGTGTATGATTATATGTAGTCAAGGCTAATCTGTATGCGCTTAAATCGACGCAACTATTTTGCATTATACAAAACATTCCATATAATCAATTTATTAAAGGGTAAATAACCCAGGTAAAGACAGCCATTTCATTGGCTGGCATAACTACATTTAGTATTAAGTATTCGTGGCATTAAATTTTTCTATAATCAGCGAAATCATTGCTACATCATGGCCAGAGTCAATGTAATGAAATGAGCAAAACGATAATCATATATAAAAGAAAAAGAAAGATCCAAAGATTAGTGCCATTTCTGTAATCGTTCTTTGGTTGTTTCCTTTGTTGCTGGTCTTTTGCAAATATAAAACCATTAGCACTATTTGACTCTATCGAAAGAAGCATTCTTGCATCGGTAACGTTTTCTTCTTATCTCGTTCATCTTTCGATATTAAGTCTGCAATTTCAACCAAATTCAATTTACTTTCCTCAATTTGGCTCTCTAACAGAAACTAATTCACAGAACTTTCGAATATCAAGAATTCCGTCTCGAGATTAAAAGTTTGTTTCCTCAATTTCTCTTTATTCCTGCTTCGTCTCTCGCTCGGTCTCTCTTATTTAATCTATCTCACAATCTGTGAGAATATATTAGCACAGCCACACATACAAACATTCTCTCTCTTTCTCGTAAACACATACGCAAATGCGCACGCACACACGTACACACGCACAAACACACACAAACACACGATGTGACCTACACAAGAACATACAAGCATCGATAGCGAAGCGCATACTCATACTCTCACATAAGAGGCCTATATTAACACACACACACACCACACACACACATATATATATACATATACATCTATATATATATATATATATATATATATATATATATATATATATATAATACACACAAATATATAAATATGTATATATGTATATAAATATATATGCGTGGGTATATAACATACATACACACACACAGACAGACTAACATATGTATGTTTACATACATACGTATATATTCATGCATATATATATATATTCATATATACATATGTATATATTCATATATATATATATTATATATATAATGTATGTGTGTGTACATAACTATATGTGTGTATGCATATATGTATATATATATATATATATATATGTCTGTATATATACGCTTACACACATACGTACATAGAGATATTGTTTGTATGTCTATTATAAATATAAATACATACAAACATCTACACATTCAATTCTTTCTCCAGACTTGTTGACTATTTATTCCCGTCTCATTTTGACGCTATTTCATATTCTTTATCGATTTTTTTTTCGTTGTTTTCTCTTTCAGAATTTTAGAAAAAATAAAGTCCTCTCTAACCTAGTAACTAATTTTTCGTTTCTTTTTAAGTATATCATATTTCTCAAATATTTTTTTGTGGGGATTCTGTTCGCTTCATCATGCTTGTAGTATTCCAGCTGATTCTGTTTCAACTCTCTCACGTGCTTGTTAATTGACACAAACTCGCACTCTCTTCGCAATTACTCACGTACTTCAGACGCTGCCCAGTTCAATTCTGGTTCCTTTCATTTTTATTCTTCTCTTAGATTTTTCACTAGTTACACGTGAATTATATCTGAATGCTATACCATGATAAATATTTGGCAGCGGACTGTTCTATACCCAACTTAAACAAACTCTCACACACACACACACACACACACACACACACACACCACACACACACACGCACACGCACGCACGCACGCACGCACACACACACACACACACACACACACAAACACACACACAAAAAACACATACTCACGCTTTCGATTATATAGATCGGTATAACTTACAGAGGAACATGTTGCCAAACGTGTTACGACCGTTTCCCGAGCTGTGGACTCTATGCATTTCTGTGTCAACGAAGATGTCAAATTTCAGTTTAAAATAACATTAAAGGTTAGGCAATATTTCTTGACATTTCTGAAAGTGGAACTGTATTTGGTTGGCAAGTTCAGAGGAAATTCTCACATCTCAAAGATCAGTGCGTTTGTAGGGTGTATGTGGAATTTAAAGAATGAACTCATTTCTCACTCCATATATCTAAAATAGACGAAACCGAGTGGATCTCCCTCCTGAATTCGACAAATGAAAGTGATTAAAGAACGAATAAGTGAATATCTAACAGAAATATATCAAGTCAGCAATATTTACCTTTGTTGCATGGAGAAAGAATACTTATACGACATTTGTTAACTTTGAAATTAAAGGAGAAATTATTTCTATGAAAAAAAGTAAATGTTTAGTGGGAGAATCATCCTGTTAGAGTCATGTCTACATGCTAACATAGCGCGGTAGTCCTGTAAGGGACGATGCTACTGTTGTTTTAGCAATTTTTCCAGCTGGCTAATGACACACAGTCTGTGTCCTTATATAGCATTTACAAGGAATACCATCGCTCTCACAGACCTTGGTCTCTGGATGTTACCCGTCTTCAGGGTTGAGAGAATCACACAGCTAGTGACGAAAGCTATCTCCACTCGCAAATACTATATATTCTTTAAGCGACACACAATTACTGATCTCGTATGCAGAAAAACATGTTTTAGATCTATGTTTTCAAGCAAGAGACAGCAACAAGCATTTTCTTTAGCTGGACCGCTATGTTACATGAACGGGAACCTATCATCAGCGATGGTCAGTCGGTGTGGGGATCAAATACTGACCCAAAGGCACACGATATTTTGCTACGTTCATTTACTTTTAAACTTTGTTAATTAGGGTGACTAAAACATATCCGAAACTCATATTGTGCAATAGAAATCTCTAACAAGCGATCGCCCGACCTGGTTAGCCTCTAGTGTACTGCTGATGCCTAACACATGAGAATATCTCCATCGTGGTTCAATGCTTTTGAAAAACGTTCAGGCGGTATTTTCTATAACAGAATAAATTAATTTTTAAACATTAATCCTTAATAACTTTAAATACTCTTGTGTGAGTGTATGTGGTGTGCATTTTTATGTGTGCACGCGTAAAAGAAGAGGTGATAGTGGCGAGTAGAAAGGATGTATTAAATGCAGTAATGAAAACTTGAGTAAAGTGGGGTACTAAAACAAATAGTCCTATTGTGTACTGCGTGGGCTAGAGTTCAAAGAAAGACCATGGAATAAAAGATTGGCCACCATTAACGGATAAAATACAGTTTAAATTTTTTGGGATCAGAAGGAAAAGATGACCCAAAATCATTAGAACAATTCAAACAGTATTGTAGAAATACATATCGATTTTGTCCTTTTTCGCCTGGACATTTTCTTCATAAAAAACATTGCTTCTTTAGTGTCAGTATGTTGTTCCTACCTTCATTTCAATGAAGCTCGATATTTAAAAGAAAAAAAAACCCACACACAACGCTTATTTTATTTTTCGCTTTCTACACTATATCTAAAATCTAAGGTATGTCTTCTAATCGCCTCTACGTATTCTTCGTCCTTATGTCTGCATCTTGCACTTAAACTGATGTTGTATACTAACATCGCTATGTAATATTTCAAATCATCTCAGCTATTCTTTTTGTTTCTATCACAATGTAATTATTTCTCAACCATTTCTTTTCTCCCATTACAGAGTCACTCTTTTTACTTTATCAAATTTGTTTATATATTTCTCATTAACCATTTTCTCTTTTCACTTTTTGCTTGTTTCGTTCATTAGACGGCGAACATGCTGTGGCACCGACAAGAAGAAATTTTTGTTGAATCAATGAACTCCAGCTTTTATGTTGTTGAACCTGGTAATTTATCGCTCCTTTTTATCGAACCGCTAACACAGCAAGACCATTTGACGTGGGGACAAACACACGCATATACATGACAGGTTCATTTCAGTTTTCCTTAACCAGATCTACTCACAAGTCTTTGGTTGGTTGAGGGCTATTATAGAAGACACTTGCCCAAGGTGCGATATTGTAGCATTGAAATCAAAATCATATGGTTGGTAGTTAAACTACTTACTACGCAGCCACCAGATGTTTATTCTTGACTTGTTTCCAGACTGTGCATTAAATTAGTCAAAGATTATTTCCTGAACTGTTTCTTAGCAGTAAATACCGAAAGTATCTCCCTTATTGATTTAGTTTTTTTTTTCTTTTCCTATTCAATTTTGTGTCTCTCGTTATTAATTTTGATATTGTATTTCGTATGATGAAACAGATTCCATTAATTTTGACATGTCATAACACCTGTCCAATCAGCTTCAAGTGTTTGTTTGATTATTTGCAAATAACTTTCATTTTTATCTGTTTTAAACAATTGCATTGATCTAAAAGTTCATTGCTGTCTGCAGATCAATCAAGTGAAACTCCTCCGAGTAATTGTATGGGATTTTTGTTAGCAACAACACAATATACACACACATAAATATATATATATATGTATATATATATATGTGCACACAGATATTAGACTCATAACTACATGTATATATATATTTATAAATATATATATATATACATACATACACACACACCTATACATAGGTATATATATATATATATTATAAATATATATATATATATTTACGATTGAGTGGACAAACAAAAGTAATTCGTGTTCAACACATTTGCTATTCAATTTTATAAATATTTGTCTATTTACCTATCTGTCACTATATTTATCTATTCATACGCATGATCATACACAGTGTACATATATACAGGAGAAAGAGAGAGAGAGAAAGAAATCCATATATTTCTATATATATATTGTTATATATGTATATATGTGCGTTGGTATATGCATGTGATGGTATATGCATGTGTGGGTATATGTGTACGTTGGTATATATATATGTGTGTGCATATATATTTATGTCGCGATTGTCCAAGATTGATCGCAATGAATGAATGAAACAAAGACGGTGAATAGAACGTTGCTCTTTGACACAAACTGATCGAATCAAATCAGGTGGAGACCACAATGTCCTTTCATTGCGGATGCAAAGTGAATCTAATACAGTTTCCCACTAAAAACGCTTGCCCTGAACTTGACCAAAGCCAAATTTTACGATTAGGTTTTATTATCTCGCTTTGATGTCTACCTAACCTATCAAATGTCGTGGAAGTGCAAAAATTTACATCAACTAACCTACGAGACAGAGTTTCACTGATTGCAAACACTTCTCTCTCTTCATTTATAAAACTTAAACCGGAATATCAAAAGTGACAACCATGGTAGTAACGGATGAGAGTCTAGCGTTAGACACATGCACCCACGCACACATATAAAGGCACAAACACACAGCACACACAGTTGTTTGTATATATGTGTGTGTGTGTAGTGCGGTGTAACTGTGTAAGTATTTTTCGCGTATGACCGGCAGTAAGTAGACAAACATAAATCTGAAAACCTATATCATATTATATCTCATCGAGGCATTTATTTACTGAAAGGGCTTTGCAACTAATTAGTGGTTTGTTGGAGCTATGACCATTGAATGGAGTAAATGAATCTCGAATTTATCCACACTTACCCCTACATACACACACATCACACATGCACACACACCAAACACAACACACACACACACCACACACACATACAATATTATATATATATATATATATATATATATATATATATATATATACACGTATACGTGTGTATGTTTATATATGTGTATATGTATATAATATATATATGAATATATATGTACACGTATACGTGTGTATGTTTATATATGAATATATGTATATAATATATATATTATACATAAAAGATATATATATATATATATATATACACACACATACATACATATACTTACTTACTGACATACAGAGACACACACATATATATATATATATGTATGAAATATGAATCAATCTTTTTTTATATAGATATATGCCTGTCTGCTAATAAACAAATACCTATATATATATGTATGTATATACGTATGTATATATATATATATATATGTATATATATATAGGCACATCCATAATCATATATACGCATTCACCAACGCACTGACATATATGTACACGTCCACACACAGAGGGAGAGACACATAACTATATCTTGCAAGTAAATCAATCATTTAAAATTATTACTGTCTGGCGCTGCAATTATCATATAATAACATGAAACGCTATCACACTTCACTTATCTGATACGGGTGTCTGGTAACGGAGCTGATGTCACACATTTCATCTGAGACTTTTTTTTTGTTGTTTTTTGTGCAATACTATAAATGTGCTTTTTTTATTTTCCTTTCGTTATTTTTTATATATGATATATTATTTATACTGTTTCACCCAAAACGGCAATAGCAATGATAATAATAATGATTATGAAAATAATAATGGCTTCCTTTATTAGCCGCAAGGGCCCAAGGAACTTTGGACAGCACAAAGCCGAATTATTAAAGCAAAAAAAAATATAATAAAATCACATAAATTATACGAAGAAACTGCAAAGAAGCGGCAAGGGATTTTCAGCTGGTGAAATGTTGTGAGGAAAATAAGGTTAAAATCGCATAAATATGCAAAGCAGGAAAGCCTAAGATTATTGATGATTTTATCTTTTACACCTTCCCATCATCAGTTTGCGGCCGAGCAGAATGAAGGCTTTGAAACGTTTCAGTCAAATCCCAACACTTAGGTTTGAATCGGTCGTAATTTCCCTACCCATGAGACCAACGTAGGTTGTGTAGCCGATCATAATCAGACGGTGGAAATCTTAGCAACGTCCGACAGCCTAATAAATTCTTCTATCTAAATAAATGATCTGATCCTATAGGCTTATCTTCATATTGTGAAATTCCGGTCACCAAGAATGTATCTATAAGGGAGCTCCAAACGTCTAAGCAGGTTTCGAAGACATTTTCATCCTTCTTCTTTCGTGTGAGGTCCATAGAACTTCAACGTTCATGCTAAATATATTTCCAATGCTCCACCTGCACTTCTGAAGGGCTATTTCCTCATAAAGCATCCTGTCACCTGAAAAACCTGGTCACCCTGCCCTTGACGAAGCATAAGTGATATTAATGTCAATTTAAAAGCACAAACTTGCATTCAGTTTCCAGGAAGATATTCTCCGTCTTGAGATGCAGGCATTTTCGGACTAGAACCTCCACTTCACCTTCAGATACAAGTTCCCTTACAGATGCCATTTAGCGTGAAAGTGGTTCTTTAAATTCTTATCCCTTATCTTGTCATCTGTGATAACTATGCAAATGGTCTTACTACCGAAGAGCGCTGAGCCTTATCTGTTTTCTACTCATTCTGAGTAAATACTTTTCTGCCAGCAAAGTGAAAATTTTACATTATTTTAAAAGGTGTGAACTGGTCTAGTTGTTGCTGATTCCTTGAACTAGTCTTACGGTCCTTTACCACAAGGAACCCATACGTTTTGAGTAATTTTTTTTCGAAATCTTTGTAGCTCTCTTCGGTGGTTTCTCTGATATTTATCTGTCATCGTATACTGTCTCCTGTTATGGAAGACATTTTTGGTTGGTTTTTATTCACTGCTATATCAATTATTTTGTTTATGACTATAAAATGCTATCTTTCGCCCAGTATGATGTTGCTGATATTGCAGATGTTGTCATTTCTGTGGTTTCCTTTGACGCCGATGGCTTCGGATTGCAGTCATATGGGTGGGTAGATGTGTGTCAGGTTGGTGGACACCCTGCCACTTCATATAATTTCCCAGTCTTCTGTGTTGGTTAGTCTTTGATTTCTCGTTTTCTTCTCAGCATGTTCCAGAGGCTGAAGATTAGAAATATATATCATGGAGCGTGTCGTTATGGCTGTTTTTCCGCGTCGCTTCTTGGTTTTCTTGGTCGTCATTTGGTATTGTACTATCACTGCTGTTCGGCCTTGTCTTGCTGCTGTTTGGGGTTTCTTGCACAACTGTTGTTATGTCAACATTTATGCTTCAATTTTGTCAATGATTTTGCTTCTGTCACCGATATTATGTCACTGCAGCTTTGTTGGTGCTACTACCGGCCTATTGGTAGCAAATATTTTCTTCCTGACCATTGCCATATATGAAGCAGTTTGTTTAAGGGTGTCACAATTTCACACGTCCTTCATCTGCTAGGATCAGAAGTCTTATCCACATATCTCTGCAATTTTCGTTTCGCAACTTGTGTATTTCGAAGATGGAAAAATTGATTTCTCCGTGATTGCCAAGGAAGATGCTACCTGACAATCGATAATGAACCATCCGTCAGCTTTGAAAAGTTATTATGAGAATCAACTGCACATTTCTTTTTACAAAAAGGCAACTTTTGAGACAATATCAAACACCACTCACCAGCAACGCCAGGATAAACAACCACAACGTCTTTTTTTTGTTTCGTGAGCAGACCCAAGGAGAGCAGCGTTTCTGTCAAATGCATTGCACCAAGTATTTACCGGGGACTTTATTTTATCCTACAGTTGCGACTGTATTTGAAACGAAAACCTAATATACTAATCAATTTTTCGATGCTCAAAGATTCTGAGATCAAATTGTATCAAATGCTAAGTTACTTCTTAATATATAACGAAAAGTACCTAGAGTAAGGACGCTTGGCGCAGATTGACCTTGACCTGCGCTGTGTATGCGAAGAAAGTTTCAACGGCCTAGCTCGCTTCCGCTGTTTACAGCAGTGCTTGGTAAGGTGTGTAGCATGTGTTCATCGCACTGACCACGACAGAGATAGTTGCCATAGCGCTACCTGCTCAAAGACCTATGCAAAGTTTCTAGAGGTGTATGGAGAGTAGCATATGAGCCGCACACAAGTGTAGGAGTGTTTCAGACGTTTTCGAGATGGCCGAAACATGTTGATATTGACGAACGTTCTGGGAGACCCACAACCAGCAGAACTGAGAAAGTCATCGCAGATGTGCGTGCAACTGTGAGGGGAAATAGTTGAATCCCCAGCTGTGAGTTACAAGATTAGCAGACTAGTTATGGTTCAGTTCTTATCTGAAGATTCGGCTATGAGACACGATCTGCAAAGCTTGTACCGAAACAGCTTTCAGCTGACCAAAGAGAGACTTGGGTTTTAATTGCACGAGTTCTCTGTGTCGAAAAAGATGAAAACTTTTTGAAAACTTTGTGTAAGCCTCTGAGCAGGTATGTTCAAGCTTTTGGCAGAATTTGATGAGTATTTTCTATTCAACTCTCTCTGTCATGGTCATTGGGACGATCAAACGCTACACATCTTCCTTCCAAAGCACTGCCGTAATCAGCGGAAGTGATTTAGGACGTTTAAACTTGGTGCGCATATACGGCTATGTTCACGGTCAATGTGCAAAGTGGTTTGCTCTTTGTGCATTAGCGTCGTTACTATGGCAACAGTCCGGAAAATTATTGATCACACAACGTAAGTATATACACACAAGCGCACGCACACATACACACACACACACACACACACACACATATATATAACTGAAGGAAAACATCTCCAGCTGGCAAACGACACACATTCTGTGTCCGTTTAGTATTTTCGAGTTGAGGTCATCGCTCCCATCCCTAGCAGTACGTGGCACACACGGACTCGTGTTTCTGGTTGGTTATCCGTACGCAGCGCGTGTTAATCATCAGTTAGTGATGAAAACTAGCCCCACTCGCAAAATACTATTAGCTTTTTCCAGCGACGAATCGTTACTGATCTTTGGCATGTATTCGTAATATACCAGCTTTCCAATTTCATAATTCTTCCCGAAATCAATGGCGAAATTTTTCCGGATAAGCAATGGTAACAGTAATGGCTAATGAAAATGATTTTGTTTTTAACGTAGGTATTTGTCCTGTCGTTGCATGTGCTGCGCAAGTTCTGCTTGGAGAAATCAGTTTTCCTTTTTCATTTGTACTTTCCCTGATAATACATGACAACTGGAAAGTTGTCATGTATTATCCTCCACCCACCATAATAATGTATAAATGTATAAAAATAGAGGTAGGGGTAGTTTCTTTACTTAACTATCGTCTTCCAGCTCTAAAAACAATGCTGACACTTCCAGTATATTCTCTGCCTCAACTGTTGGCAATGTGCATGAAAAAGTACCTTCAGAATCCTACCAGAGTAGATGCAGCATCCTATCTTATTTGTCTGTCCTAAAGCACTTTCGAGTGAACATTATCTGCCATTCTACCACAGTACCAGAATGGCAGACATGGTTTCGAATTAGAACCATTAATCCCAAGTTAATCCCGGGAGCATATCATTGTCAGTTTACCCCAGAAGTCCCAAAATACATTTTCTCTCATGAACGTTAATCTCATCGCCAATGAACCTCGTGTGAGTTTAGTAAAGTAGTGAGCCATATATTGTAACACGGCCATCTCAGTAGCTGTGGGGTAACAACTTACCCTGTTAATCTCGTGCAGTTCTTTGCCTTGAAATTCAGAGTGCTCTTCCAATATTCTCTTCTTCACATGTTGGAAATCTAGCGATTCTAAATAAAATGAAATCAAGCAGGAATATGTAACATTCCACCTCTTTCATTTGATTTCAAATGCTGGAGAAGA
>NC_043019.1:8415022-8422522 GCF_006345805.1 Octopus sinensis | reverse complement strand
CCATATTTTTTTACCGAGAATGGTTTTGAGGCTTTTCATCCAATTACAAGAAGGACTTCATTTTCTATTGCGTGATCTCATGAAGTGGCTGTAACATATCTGCTAGTGGAATCCGGTATAAACTGTTTGGTGGTGATACTTCGAATGACAGTATGCAATTATAGCCGACAAATTTTAGGGAAATCTATATGTAGCAGCAAATCCAAGCATTTTGTCCCAGATTAACATAACGAGAACATTTAAATGCAGGTGGATGATGTTTTACTCTTTATGCCTTCTTTCCAACTAACGCATTGCAAAGATCAACACTTCTTCTAACAACAGAATCAGGTCTACTGCATTTAGCAATGGAAACTCTGAAACAACTCTGAGGGGCAATATGTTATAAGGACCCACAAGCTGCCAACATCATTGATATAACCAACAAGAAAATATTGGATTTGGGCACAGGAGATACCTATATGTGGTCGTTCAACATTCGAAAAATAACTGCATAGTCTCCCAGCATGTTGCCGTCTCTGTCCCCTACATGACAGAGGGATATTTGGAACATGAGAAAAAAAGGTAGCGTTAGTGTACTTTGAGTTGCTCCGTATAGGAATGTCACAGAACGTGGCCTACACACTTGTGTTTGAACAAGGATATGCAGCAACAGAAGCCATTGCAACCGGTTAAATATCGAGAAGAAGAGTGACACGATAACGAGGACGCCATGATTAATACCAACAGCCACGAAGACGAAGTGCAATTACTTCCATGAGGTAAATTTAGTGCATTATCAATAACCACCACAATATCAACAACAACATAAACAGCAATAATATTAACAAAAAGAAAACAAGTGCAACGCCAACACAATCAAAAGAACATCAAAAGAAAAAAAAAACAAACAAATTTTCACAATTACAACAACGAAAATAATAACTATTTAAACCACAGAACGGAATGAGAAAATAGAATCACTTACACAATACAATGCAACAGAGATTTACAATCGTCAACGCGCACACAACGCATACACACCAATAGATGCCTACAAAGTGCATATACATACTCTCACAGTGATACTCACAAACATATAGAGACACATACACACATAATGATATATACACAAGAAAAAACTAGACGCACTGGTACCCACACCACACAACTACCTACGCGCTTTTCACACAGAAATATATTATTTATGTTTGGAATACCATCAGCATCACATACGTTTCAACATCCTGAAAAAGATTTCCCTCGTGATTTCAGGTCTTTCTCTCTTTCCTTTCTCATCTCTGATTGTTATATCTCATTTACTTTATATTTTTTTATATTTTCAAAAAGGATAAATTAAGCTCCATTTTGTTCCGTTACTTTTCATTTCTTTTTTGTGCATATTTGTGTGTGTACATACATACATACATACATACATATATATATCTATATATATATATATATATATATATGCGTGTGTGTAGGTGTATATGTATGCATATATATTATATATATATATATATATGCGTGTGTGTAGGTGTATATGTATGCATATATATATATATATATATGCGTGTGTGTAGGTGTATATGTATGCATATATATATATTATATATATATATGCGTGTGTGTAGGTGTATATGTATGCATATATATATATATAATATATATATATATATATGCGTGTGTGTAGGTGTATATGTATGCATATATATATATATATATATGCGTGTGTGTAGGTGTATATGTATGCATATATATATATATATATATGCGTGTGTGTAGGTGTATATGTATGCATATATATATATATATATATATATATATGCGTGTGTGTAGGTGTATATGTATGCATATATATATATATATATATATATACATACATTCTAATAATACTTTCACTATATAATATTTTCAATCTATTTTTTATATTCTCGTTTCATCTCTATTCATTACAATCACTTAATTTTACGAATTTATCTTCGATTTCGTTCAATAAAATATTTTGTTTTCGAGACGTGGACATTTATGTTCGTGTATTTTATGCCAATATTTTTTTCCCCTTTGATACGTGTGAAACTTATATGAAATATTCTAAACAATACCCAAAGGCCTCGAAACATATTTTTTGTCAAACGCTTTGACCAAAATAAATACATGTATGATTGTACATAATTAACATCAAAGTAAGAGGACGTTTACATATTTACACTCAAACACACACGCGTATATATTTGATTGTATGTATATAAGTGTGTGTGTGTATGTGTGTGTGTGTGTATGCGTGTACCAGACACTATACAAACAGATATATGCTTATGTGTAGTAATATATAGGCATTGATTCTGTAACACATGTATATACATTTAGGCGTTTATATCTAAATATGTACTTATCTGCGTTTGTGGGAATTGTGCGCGGGAGTATGTATGTATGCAACTATATCTCTGTGTGTGTATATGTATACACTCACCCATATGTATCGATATGCATATATAATCTAAACAGCCACAAAATAGCAAACGTATTCAAACATAAATTACGCCCTTCTCTCCCGACAATGTACTTATTTTTTATAGCAAAATAATTTTTATAGCTAAAACTTATTAATGCCCCGGACGATGAAAATCATAGACTATGGGTTGTAGCGGTCCCCTAAATACAAATTTCTGCACTGGTATAGAAGCGATTAGAATAAGAATATTTATATATTTTCTAGAGGTTCTAATGAGATCTTTGGTTTAGGAAGCGCGCTTAAAGTATATTTTAAGTTGTATTGCAATATGAGGCTTCGAAAGGCAGGTGCTCCCGTGAACCCAAATAAACTTTATGATTTGCGGAGGGTCAAAGTTGGTAACAAAACAGGACAGTGGAAACGTACAACAAAATAATCGAAAAACAAACATGGAGTGCAAGGCCACAGGGGGTAATATATCGAACGCTGGAGGAATATTGTCTTCGACACGAGAAAAGAGAGAAATGGAGACAGATAACAATGCGTCTGATCTGTAAGACAGACTGAAAGAAAAGAAAGATGATCATGTAAGGAAAAGAATGATGGACAATGGTCATGTGTGAGCAGCCAGACAGGAAAGGAGGAAGAGAGAAAAACACACACAAAGATAGGAAACGGTGAAGTGGAGAAAAGAGAATTAGAAAAGATAAGAGATAAAAATCGTGAGAGGAGAAGCGGAGAAAAAAGAGAAAGGATGAGACAGAAAAAACGAAATGAGAAGAAGGGGAGGAAAAAAAATTAGAGGAAGGAAAAGAGAGAAAGTGAAAGGGGGGGGGGGGAGAACAGCACAGGGTAGAGTCACATCAAAATTAAGACAAACTTACTTGGAAATGGATGCTTGGCTTTCTATCATATCTATAAAATCTTTTATTTTTTCACTTGTTTCCGGCATTTCACTGCGACCTTGCTGGAGCACCGCCATTAGGCCAACAAATCCACCCCAGAACTTATTCCTTTTAATCTTAGTACTTATCCTATCGGTGTCCTTTGCCGGATAGCTAGGTTACGGGACGTAAACACTCCAACATCGGTTGTCAGGTGATGTGGGGTCAAATGCACATACACTCTCTCTCTCTCTCTCACAGACACATACACAAATATATATTTAATGAGTGTGTGTGTATATATATATATATAAGGGCGGGCCTCTGATGGATTTGCCGTTCTGAATTTCCTTGTCGAATTCAGCGAAGGCACACGACCAGACCATAAGCGAAGCGGGCCATTGTAGGACAACTTAAAAACTTGTTGGACTGTCAGAGATTTCAGAAAAGAAATGGGAAGACATATCACATGATAGGAACACATGGAAACATAGGATCCATGTGTTAGCACTTTCTCGCGAAATGTAAACCCCTGATCATTTATAAAGAGACCAATGCGTAAAGTGAATTCCGTTGGCCCTATTGTTCCTCACCTGTGAACCTTTTGGCCACATATACATGTCTCGCGCAGGCCTAATGAGTCACCGGAAAATCCATGTTAAAAGACCTGTTACCAGCGACCACGATTCCCTGCTAGTGTTAACCTCACAATCACCGTCTGCTAGAGAAGGTGTGTAAAAGTATAAAACGCTCAGGTTTATTTAGTCACATGAGAGAGCCCAGAGAACGACTCGTAGTAACGTCAAGCGTTCAACGAATTGTATGAGTCTATGGCGATATGCAAGAGTCGTTGTCGTTCTCACAACATATAATGCTGTGGTACACTTTATTTAGTCAGCCACGATCATACTCGTCTAACAATTTGGCTGCAACCATATATGTATACATGTATGTATGTATATAATTATATATACCTAAGCAAAACCATGTGTGTATGTGAGCGAGAAAGAGGGAAAGAGAGAATTTTCGGCAAATTACCTATGAACAAATTACACTTAAACTGAAATAGCAAACTCGATACGGTGTAATTAATATGGCGTTAGAGCTGTTGTTCCTATTTCACAAATGTTATATTCGAGTTATATTGGACACATCAAGAGAATTTAGAAACTGTAGAATCATTAGAGTTTCAATTAAATATATATTGCTTGTTCCCTATCGTAGTATTGCAAACAATTATTATTATGAATATTATTATTTATAATATTATGAATGTTATTATTTATATTATGAATGTTATTATGATCATTGTTATTCTAAAAACAATATAAACAATAACCAATCACTTTGGAAGTATGGAATGAAATTAAAAAGAAGAATACTACAAACGTGGTCCTGAATTAATTGTTCATTATCATTAAGCGAATGTAATGCACATATTATAATAATGTTAATATATTATCCCATGATGGTATTTTATGGCGTATCTCGCTGATATGCATAAGCACTGAGGAGAACATCGGGAATGGAGAATAAAAAAAGATAACAAAGAAGAAAATAAGCGTGCTTCATAAATCTATGAAATAAATATAATAAATAAGAAAACACGAGAGTTCTGAAATAAGATAAATAAATAAAATAAGACAAATAGAAACAAGTTTGAACAAACCAAATAAAAACACTGCGAAAAGGAAACGAATATGCGCAAGGAATCTCAAAATGAAAGCATGAAAATGAAGCTAAAATTTTAAAATATATAACAATATAAAACGAAACTATTGTTGAATAATAACAAATACGGCAAAAGCAAATGTCTAATAATGAAAATAAATATTAAAATATAATAACTAAATAAACAAGATGAAATTCTATATGTAACAGGGAAAACGGAATTAAATCGACATTAATGTAGAAAAATAAAGAATACAACAAATCCTCTCCAAATAAAGAGCAATATTAGAAAAAAAAAACATTTAAATTTGCAAAAACAAACAGTGAAAATGGTAGACTTGGATAACAATGGCGGTTATACCGCAACCATAATTGCCTATTTAGACAACATATAATTCCAGTTTTTGTTTTGTTTTATTTAATCCTTCTTCAGGCTTAAGCTGCGGTATACCTACATACGGCCACATAAATATCCTCCCATACACTGATGTATATATTAAACATACATACAATTATACGTAGGTGTGTGTATATGTATGCGTTCATGAACAGACGTAAATATTTATAAATATTTACTTGTGTTCCTGTTCCCGTGTTTATTTCTAAATATTCAGCGTATCTACCTGCCACTCTCTATGTAATTATGTGTACATCTGCTTCTAGATTAGTATTCACAATACATATAGCACTATTGACATATATATATATATATATATATATATATATATATATATATATATATATATATACATACATACATGTGTGTGTCTGTATGTTTTAAACAACTGGCCATATTCTGGTGAAACAAGCATTGTTAGTCGGCTTACTTTTATATATATATTTAGTTATATTATGAATATTCCAATACATACATACACACTCACATATATTTATATTAATAATAATAATAATGATAAAGAGTATGAAGATTGTATACCCATAAAATATATTTTATTGTTATACACACCATATTATAATGACCCACACGTGTTTCCGCTGCGGTGACTGCTCACTTATACAAATGCAGCCTTGCAATGCTGTCAGTGCAGTGTGCCTGTCTGTCTCTGTGAGGGCGTGCGCGCATGTGTTTGTAAGTACGCATATATATATATATATATATATATATATATATATACACACGTGTGTGTGAGTTCGTATACACAGACAGACAGACTAACAGACATATTTGTCCTACACAAAAATATTAGTGTGTGCGCATGCTGGCATCTATGAACGTACTATGAAAGAGGTGGCATTGCTTTCTCTTGGTAGATGTTCCTCCTTTGACTCTGGGTTTAAAATCCTTAAGCACCAATTAAGAATTTCATCATTTCGGAATGAATAAACCAATTTTTAAATCAGAGTTTCACGTTTCCGTTTCTCGGACAGTTTTGTTTAGATTCTAAACAAAACTTTCCAACGAACGGGAATGTGAAACGCTGAGTAACAGTTTTTGTGATAGTTTTGCTGCTTTTTGAGAAGCATATCACTCTATCACCGGTTTTCGAGTACTATTTTTCCCCGCCTTCTTTCGGACTTAAGTGCTTACTCTGATATAGATATAACATACATGGATATACAAATGGAGAGAGATGTGATGGACATTCGCATATGCAAATCTCCATCACATTTTCTGGCGCACGAGATGAAAACATGCGACTGCACCAACCATTGTATAGATGTATTGAAGATAAAGCCTCGTAAACAGCTACTTAAGAAATACATTCTGAGACAATATCACATTTACTTAGACACAGGATTTAGATTAGATATCTCTACATACTGATAAGCATGCACATATTATAATACGTATTCGTTTCATACACAAATGCACACACTACACAATAGATACAATGCTATACAAACACACAAACACGTATCTGAGTACATATAACTACATACATGAAACGCTACACGGACGCTTCTATAGATGCATCAATTTAAGTGCATGTAATCGCAAAGATATATATATATAATATATATATATATATATATATATATATCTGTGTGTGTGTTTGGGGAGGTGTACGGTTGTATGTGTGTGTGTGTAGGATTTGAAAAGTAAGTGCAGGAATTCAATATATATATATCAGAAAATGCAAGGATATTAAACATTTAAAAATTACAAATGCATGCATACAAATCTTCAAAATACACACATGAATATTCAAATATACGACAGTACTTGCAAATACGCACATACATACATTTATGTACATACATGCATACATTTATATATATATATATTTATATATATATGTATATATATATATATATATATATACATGTATATATATATATATAGATATCGATACGTATCCACATATAAGTATGTATGTTATATGTGTATGTATATATATGTATATATATATATTTATATACATATATATGTATATATATATATATATACATGTATATATACATGTATATATATATATGTATATATACATGTATATATATATATATATATACATGTATATATACATGTATATATAATATATATATGTATAT
>NC_043019.1:8368642-8413642 GCF_006345805.1 Octopus sinensis | reverse complement strand
AATGTATTATATATATATATATATATATATATATATATGTATGTTTATATGTATATATATGTATGTTTATATGTATATATATGTATGTTTATATGTATGTATATGTATGTTTATATGTATGTATATGTATGTTTATATGTATATGTATGTTTATATGTATATGTATGTATATATATATATATATGTATATATATATATGTATGTATGTATATGTATGTTTATATGTATATGTATGTATATATACATGTATATGTATATGTATATATAATATGTATACATGCATACATACATACATATATGTGTGTGTGTGTTTGTGTGTACAAGCATTTCAAAAAATTGTCAATCAAGGCCCACAACAAAAGAGAAACAAATAAAAAAACTAGCAAAAAGTAAAAACGGCATCAAAATCGAAAAGAAAAAACAAAAAAGTTTCAACAAAACAGCAGCAGCAGCAGCAAACTACAGGAACAAAATCATCGATTAAAACAATGACAAAAATAACAAAATCAATAACAACAACATCGGAAACAACAACAACAACAGTAACAAGAAACACATGAGCCAGAAGAATAACTGTGACAGCGGGAATAATGGCAAGAAGAAGGAAAACAATGACACGTCAATATCGAATATCATTGAAGAGTTGACAGTGTGATATTCCTACAAGGAATATACCATTCTTACAGAACATTCCTCAATCCATATTCAATGGAATCGATTCCTGATTCTGACGATGGAATTATCTGTGTTAAATGGGACGGAATTCAATAATAACAGCTATGGTGGCGGCGGTGGTGGTGTTTGCTATGTAGGGGTGGCTTGGTGGTGCTGGTGGGGCAGGGGTATGCTTTATGGCAATGATATTTGGTGACTTGAAGTGATGATACGAGTAGGAACGGTAAGTGGGATGATGGTGGTAAGGGGCGGGGGTGAGCTGTGGTGGTATTCTTATGGCAGGGGAGGCGAACGGTGGGGTGGATGTGTTGGTTGTGGGGGAGGGTCGGTGGTGTCGAGATTACTATTGAAGGTTATGCTATTGGTGGTGGGTTTGGTATATTTTATTAGTGACCATGGGCGGGGTGTCGCTGGTGGAGATGTGTTGTAGTGTTGATGATGATGGTAGATTTTGGTGAAGGGGTATATTTATTTGTTTATTGCCCACGGGTGCTAAACATAGAGGGGACAAACAAGGACAGACAAACGGATTAAGTCGATTACATAGACTCCAGTGTGTAACTGATACTTATTTAATCGACCCCGAAAGGATGAAAGGTAAAGTCGACCTCGACGGAATTTGAACTCAGAACGTAACGGTAGACGAAATACTGCTAAGCATTTCGCCCGGCGTGCTAACGATTCTGCCCGCTCGCCGCCTTGGTGAAGAGAAATTTTCAAGGATTTATGATGGTCGAAATAAAGGTTTGGGGCTGGTGTTATTAGTTACTACTTAATTCCAACTCCAATCGGGTCACTGGAATTTATAACTACAGGCTTTACAAGCACGGCCCGCCAAAATTCTTCATGTGAGCAGCGACCATATTTGCAACGTCTCTTCATTAAAAGAGAGAATAGCGTGCCTCGTGAGAAGAGATTTCTGCTTTTATCTTTAGTGCCGGTGACATTTATGTTGTTCGATCTGATGTGGAGATTATGGTTGTGTGAATGGCGTTGGTGGTGCTGGTCGTGATGCTCATAGTCGCTTACAATGCGGTGATGTTGATAATCGAACGGTGATGGTGAGGATAGTAGTTACGATGATCCTGATGGAGAAGATAAATAAATTGAAGCTGAGGCTGAGCATGTGCACGATAATAAAATAATATTTATTACAATAATTCTATTTTTCCCGCAACTTCTTTCCCAATCTCTTTTCCTTGACATTATTCCCATCGATTTTTTATCTCTCTATAACTCATGGTTGAAGAACTTCGTTAATATTTTTTTTTCTTGAAGCAAGATTCAGGTAAATCATGGGAAACGTCGATACAAATGTTCGAAATAAAGAAAGTTGATGGTTAAGGAATATTTTCAATCTTCACCAAAGCATTCATGGTTAATAAACATGTTCGACGTTTCTAGCAAGAGTAGCTTACAAGTGTTAATCTGGTATGTTCGTTGCGGTTGTAGAAAACATTTAGTGTTCGTAAAATAGTTTAAAGTTGATCATTAATGTGTAACGTTCCACCATTGTTACCCACACAAATACGAAGATCTGTAATGCCAACACTACCACCATCACCACAGACTATACTACTATCAGTATCAACGTTTCTACACCCGTTGTCAAGGCCAAAATCACAACCACCAGAAGCAATTTCTTCTCTGCTACACCCTCATCACCAACATCACCACTGTCACCTCTAACGAAAATAAGTCCCTCACCATCATCACTATCACCCCACGCCATTATGGCTATTACTACCACCGTCGCCTTTATTGCCACCAATATTGCCATCGCTGTCAAACCTTTATTCCCCTCAGCTCTGCCAAGACATCGATCTCATGAACCAACGCCATAATCATCGCCAAAGCGCTCTCGTGACCACCACCAAATAATCATTTCTAATATAGTCACAAGGCCTAGCGTTTTATGCGGTGGAGATGGTACTCGACTGTTTATTTATTCGACCCCGAAAGTGGAAAAAGCGAAGTTCACAATGATGAAATATGAAATAAGAACGTAAAGACGGAACAAATACTACTAATCTTTTTATCCGGCATTCTAAAGGTTCTACAAATCCGCTACCTTCATCACCACCAAATCATAGTTACCAATAATTCTTTTGCAATTTTCTAGAATGTTGACTTCGTCTCACATTTTACCTGTTATAATTTCTTTACATGAATAGGTGAATGTCACTAAGGTTAATTAATTATCTATGCGATAGACATTTTAAAATTCCGTTGTATTTTGAGCAAAAAAATCCAATTCGGTCTCCTTGTTTAGCACATTTCTGCATAGTGCTGTAGTCATTATGTTCCTTATTGTTAGTTCCAATCAGTCTATTGTTAATTATAACAACATGAATAATATATCAAGCATATTCTTGTAACCATTTTCTAAATGAAAGTTCTATAGTATTTTCCTTTAGTCGGTTTCTAAGATGGGAAATATTCCTCTAAAATTTGGTGATTGGGTGTATGCAAAGCAAATTTGCTACATTAATGCATCTGCAAGCAGATTCTTTTTAGAATTCATATGAACCTTCACTATATAATTGTTCTATTGTCTTGCAAGTGATCTATATTCGTGGCATTGTTTATTTACAATATAGAAGTCTGAAATATGCTTCGCAATCCATCAATTGGCAATGACCAGTTCCTGAATAATGAAAGTTTGTTGGTGCTTTGTGTTTAAAAGCCACAGGTATTTTATTTTTCATTTGTATCTGGATCGTCCATTTCCCTAATGTACGAGTTTTGCGAAGGCGTGCCTTTATGAATATTCAGTATGGATGTTCAACTGTCATTAATATCGTCATTTCTGATGCTGCTACTAATTATTATTATTATTATTATTTCTATTTAGACTTGAGCAGGTTGGATCATAAACCAATATCGAACAAAATTTATTCTGTTTTGTTTTGCGACGGATATAATCGATTTGGTATGATCATAAAAAGGGACATTTTACAGATTTCGTTATGCGTTTGAATGGTAGAGGCCAATTCTAATTAATGTTTATATTGCTCATCCAGGCTCGGCTGACGCCTTGACTCATACGTTTTCCAATGTCTAATCACGTGGTCTCTAAAATATTCTGTTTTAAACTGTGCTTATATATATTTTTAAAAATTTGGTTCCTCGTTTTGCAGTCACGAGAATTTTCTTTTACCTGAATATATTTCAGTGTCAAATTTCACGTACTCAATACCTGGTATGTGATATATTCATTTTCGAAATGTTATTTTTACTACTGAGATGATTTTAAAAAATTAGTGATTATGAAAATATTTCTCTCTCTCCATTTTTGTCCGGCTGCTTTGCATTGTGTTATACTGTCATCTATACGCAAGTGCTTGTGGAATGCACCCCTCATTCGTGAGCATGTGTGCATGACAGATAGAGCGAAAACATGTTGTTATGAAGAAAGAGCGCTAGAGAGAAAGAGCGAGACAGAGAGAGACCGTTATTACCATAGTAATTAACGACACTTTAATTATATACTAGATTGCTCTCAAAAGAAGGTACACGTTTAGCAAATATTTTTTACCGGTTGCGTAGTGACCGGCTACAATTTTTTGGCGCTTTTATCTCCTCATGTTTCTCGAGTTACTTTCTGTTACACCGTTATAATTGTCTACTGTTCAAACCCTGCCGTTGTCAGTTGTAAGAATTCATGGTTTTTGAAGTCGACAAATAATATACCTATTGTGTGCGCATGTGACTCTTGAGAGTTTTCACGTGCAAGAAACTTGATTACAGATAAACAGACTCACATGCACTATCATAGATATATACACGTATTCGTGTAAACAGGATCAGTCTCTCACACATATATAATGTGACGTTAGTCTGTCTAATATATAGTGTTATATGTAATATATATCATATATATATATATATGTGTGTGTGGGCAGGCGTGTGTGTGCGTCCGCCTGTGCGCGTATGTGTGTCTGTGTTTGTGTGCGTGTGTGTGTATACATTTTGATAACTTAGATTGGTTTCGGCCAATAAAGTTCTGGCCCATTACAGATCTGATTGCATCGACTGCAGAGATTATTTTACATCATGTTTGTGGATATTATGGACTACTGGAGCAAAGCCTTGTGGACTGAACGTATCCATGTGTTGATGGCTTGTCTAATACATCTTGGTGGAATATGTCCAGATGGCTTCTCTGAGACTTCTTGCTAGATTATGTCCATTCGAACATTTTTCTACTTCAAAATCTTTCGAAATTCTTTTCAGTGAAGCGGGACCATCTGAGGTAAAAGAAAAACAAATAGTTGCGTTGCAATGTTCTTATGTGATGTGAATTCCACTTTTGTAGGATGCGTAAGTCTCTCTCCTTGGGTTACTCAGAAAATAGATACCGGCATTGTTTCGGGTAATATTGATGGTATATTTTCTAGTTTGTACAAATAATAAGTCCCTCAGATCGGCGTTGGAGAGAATGTTTCAACCTTCGCAAGTGAGCCCAGTAATCAAGGCCAGTCATGCAATCTAATTCTTATAATTAATCTCTGCAGCGCGACAATCGTTATTATATTATGCTTTATGTTTGGGGATCAGAGTGGGTAGCAGTATTCGAGGTGAGGCCTAGCAAATAGGGATGAGAGAAGCCTGGTGCTTTCATAATATCTAGATCGAACTGTTCCGAGGATCCATGAAAATATTGTGCAATCCAGCACATCTTGCTGTCTGCTGTTGCACCGAAGTCACTGATATTATTCGACGGCACAGGCAGGTGTTACTGTAGCAGGGAAAATGATTTTATGTACGTATCTATACATGTGTGTCCGTGTATGTGTATACAGCACCATACACATATGTCTATCAGTGCAGTTATGAGTGCAATTTGGTGTGAATTGTATATACCATACATGGTACAAAAAAAGGACTGACCTTCTGGAAATTGAAATCAACCTGTTAGCACACTCACAACATTCGCAATCAAGAAACAGGAGACATTTTCACCTTGTTTAGGCAACAGTTCCCCTCTTCCAAGAAGTCAGATCGCTTAAAATAACATGGTGCATAAACATACACACGCACACACACACACACACTCATATATATATATAGATATACACATACATACATATATATATATATATATATATATAGATATACACATGCATATATATATATATATATACATATGTATATGCATACATAAATATATATGCATATATATATATATATATACACATACATATATGTGTATGTATGTATATGTGCGTAAACACACACACACAAACATACAAGTATATATATACAATATACGGATAAATATAAATATATACACATTTATATGCTTATAAACAAGTATATATATATATATATAATATACATACATACATAAGTGTATATGTGTACACAAAAACACACGTACATATATATATTTGTATGATGCATTTATGCTTGTGTATATATATATATATATATATATATATATATATATATTATATATATATACATACATACATAAGTGTGTATGTGTACACCAAAACACACACGTACATATATATTTCTATGATGCATTTATGCTTGTGTATATATAATATATATATATATATATATATAACGCCACAAGTTTAATGGACGCCAGCGCAATTATTGCCAGACTCAATGACGAAGTGACAAGTTAAATATAGAGAGACAGCAAATCACATAGCAAGCATTAAATTAGGCATTTCGTCTTAAAATGCTAAGGATAAATAAAAAAAAAGGGCACCATACGCTTACATATCTGACGTTTAGTATTAAAAATGTGTGAGTGCATTGAAAGGTTTGTGCATTCGCTTGTATGTGTATGGCATCCAGTGCTGTTATTTGTATCTGTTTGTCTAGGAGCGAGGAGACGGCGTGTTTATGGGGGAGATGTCGAGTATGCTGAAGAATTATGTGTGTATACATTCTCCCTAATAGGAAGATAGATTCAAGTGAATCTCTTAATTTTCTTATTCATTCGGTTATTGAAACGAAATGTGTGCATCTGTGTGTGTGTGTGTGTGCAGATGATTTTATATTAAGGTGCACGCAAGCATATTCACATACTTATATATATGTATGTAGATATGTTTATATTTTATATATATATATGTATGTATGTAGATATGTTTATATTTTATATATATATATGTATGTATGTATGTAGATATGTTTATATTTTATATATATATATGTATGTATGTATGTAGATATGTTTATATTTTATATATATATATATATGTATGTATGTATGTAGATATGTTTATATTTTATATATATATATATATGTATGTATGTATGTAGATATGTTTATATTTTATATATATACATGTATATATTTATGTAGATATGTTTATATTTTATATATACATGTATATATTTATGTAGATATGTTTATATTTTATATATACATGTATATATTTATGTAGATATGTTTATATTTTATATATACATGTATATATTTATGTAGATATGTTTATATTTTATATATATATATATATATATATGTTTATGTAGAGATGTTTATATTATGTTTATATATGTATATGTATACATTTATGAAGATATGCTTATATTATATATATATATATATATATATATATATAAGCACAGAAACGGAGTCTCATTCATTCACACACACACACGAGTCCCTTTTCATACAAATATACATTGGTAAATTTATATGTATTTATGTATACGGATATATGTTCATAAATACATATGTGCAAATCTAAATATATTTATGTATACACGCATATATATATATGTGTGTTGTATGCGTGTGTTATGCTTGTACGACAGGTTATGTTATGTGTATTGCCCGTAATGAATTTTATATTATAAGGTAGACAGATTAAATTCTCGGCATCTATGCTACTTAATGTCGGCAATAAATAGAGAGATTTAACGCGGGAACAGCTCCAGGAAAATAATGTTGCAAGCACACACACACACACACACACACACATATATATATATATATATATAAGTATGCATGTATGTATATATGTACATAAATATATATATAAATACACGCACACACACACTTTAGCAAATACAGAAGCCATTCAGTTTGTATATATATTAATAACTGTCATATAGATTGAAACTAAACACTGCCAATTCTATATGTCCAAAGATGTTTTTGGAAAATTGGCAGATCCAATTATATAGAGCTAATATAGCCCTATGATCATTTGCTTGCAATATAAGCACTGTATTTATCAAGTAAATGATAAAGGTATCAGACACTGCCGTGTGGGCGCGCAGGAGGAGCAGGCACGGGCGCACTCCCTCGCCCACGTATAGACTGTTAATATCGGAAGAAATGTACAAGCATAACAACCAGGTGCAATCAAACACAGGCACACACAGACACTGAATCACACACAGAGCACACATGAAGCCAGACGTCTTCATGTGTGGTTTTTAGGATATATATATATATATATATATATATATATATATATATATGGATGGATGGATGGATGGATGGATGGATGGATGGATGGAGTGTGTGTTATCCAAACAGGAAAAGACACAAAAAAAAACAACAACGCGAGGACGTGGAACAAATGTAGTATTATTGGACGTTCAGGAAAGAAGGAGGGTTTAACGTTTCGTGCGGAGCTCTTCGTCGGAAACATAGGAGGTTGAAAGATCCAGAGAAGGGAAGACAGAGGTACACACGAGGTCACATTTTATGCGTATTTGTGTGTAATTATGTGTTCGTTTGTGTGTGCATGCCTGTCTATCACTCGTGAGTGGATTTGGTTGACGGAAACTGAAAGAAGCCTGTCGTATAAATACATATGTATGTATGTGTATCCGTTTGTGTGTCTGTCTTTGTCCCCACCAACATCGCTTGACAACCGATGCTGGTATGTTTACATCCCCGTAATTTAGCGGTTCGGCAAAAGAGACCGAGAGAATAAGTACTAGGCTTAGAAAGAATAAGTCCTGGGGTTCGATTTGCTCGACTAAAAGGTGGTGCTCCAGCATGGCCACACTCAAATGACGGAAACAAGTAACAGTTAAAAGTATGTGTGTGTGATATATATATATATATATATATATATATATATGTGTGTGTGTGTAGATATGTCTATGCGCGTCTCTCTATATATCTTCGTATCTTACGCCATTTGACATGCTTGCATTTGTGTTGTTTTTCCAGTGGGATTTCCGTATACATTTTTGACATTTAGCACGCAACGCATGTAACCACGAGAGGCCATCATAGTCGAGTCGTTAGGGAGTTTGCTTCCCTATTATGTAGTCGCAGCTTGCATCCTAGTTGCGTCAGTCTCATTGCATGGATTATGGGGAAATGTGCTTTCGGATAGGTCTGCAGACAAACGAGCTTGTGCATACACATTTGCAGATCTCCACTCGATTGATGGTACCTGTTATAGAAAAGGACCGCACCGTAGTCTTAATCCAACCTGAAAACAATGACAAATCTATTCACATCTGTATAAATCAAGTGATTAGAAACGGGATCAATATTAATATTTATTGTTCAGCTTTGTGTGCAATAAATTCATTATACCTTTACGAATCACAAAATATTTTAATTACTTATTTTACAAAAAATTACAAGAAATATATCTATATACGCAGTAGGAGACAAATGAGATCCAGAAGAGTAGGATGGAAATTAAAGGTTTCCATTGGTAACAAATGCACGAGAACGACTGATTTGATCGTATATTAAGCAGGACATTATTAGTTCTTTTCAAAACAGAACTGATTTCACGAAGTCGAATACAGCAGAACAAACTTTATTGAATATCGCTCTCGATATATGTATGTATGTGTGTAAGAATGTATCTATTATTATGTAGATATGTATGTGTAATGGATTGTACGTATGTGCGCGTGTGCGTCAGTGTGTGTGTGTGTATTTATCCGCAGTTGCCAAATAAGAAATACTAATTACGCTTTATTTGTTTTAAATTATGAATAACAGCTTTAGTGAAAAATATTGCCTTTCTTTTCGTACGCGTGTGTTGATTCCATTCTGTATGTAACACTGTATGTGATATACTGTGTGCTTCCGATCTCAAATAATTCCATTGTCGATATCACATCATATATATATATATATACACTCACATTCAATTTCCCAAATACTATATTCATATACATACATACATATGCATTTGTATGCATATATATATATATATATATATATATATATACTCTTATGCATACATGCTTATATTTATATATACACATACATACCACTTAATACATTATTTTAATATCGATGTAATAAATATTTCTTTTTATCGTGTAATCAATTGGTGAATTTTCTAAACTAAATTATATTGCTATTTATATCGAACGCAATTAGCAAATAATTTATTGTAATTTTATCTTTTAATTCCAAATCTGTTGAATATATTTATTTTGGAAAAATATTTCAAATTAGCCATTGTTGTTACTAATATTATAATTTCGTTACATAAGAATGTGAAAGTGCATTTAAATTTACTCCCGCAGCTATTAAAATTATTTTTCTACTTTGATGCTAATTCATTTATTTTGAAGAATTATATAAATATAATTTTGTCAAATGAAGACAACAATTTAAACCCATTAAAATTCATGTGTATTTTCCCAATATTTACTTAATTTCAAACATGTAGTTTTATCTTTCAAAAATGATTTAGTATTTCTTTTTGTTTTACATTATTCACTTTTTAAGCCACAGCCTTTTAAGCAGGAGACAACTGTAATTCCAGGACTACTGTGCCAGTTTTTATTGATCTCAGGATTTTAATCCTACGATTTTGAATGAAGTGTAATAACAGAATACATGAGTGAGTTCTTTCCCATGTAATTCTATCAAAGACAATATCCCTTTGTATCTATCATTATATCTATGATCACACTTGTCCGAGCTTAAGATATTTGCGTTCACACTCTTTACATGAATAATTCGATAGGCGCTGTTAAAACATAGGAAGCATTAACGCGATTCCTTCGTTGTGCGTTTCTATAGTACCTTTCTTGAAGCAGCATGGGGTATATGTGTATATATATATGAGCGTGTGTGACTTTTAGTTGACTACGAGTAAGTTCAAGAATTGTGAATAATTGTGTATAATAATAAATGTAAAATAATTAAAGACAATGCCAGTCCCTTTGTGACTTCAAAGCGGAACAACATAAAAACATGTACTAACAGCAGATTGCTAAGAGTAATGCTGTACGCCTTTTCTCTCAGACTTATTGAACGTCTAGGAAGAAAGGACCAAATGTTACTTAGAAAGGAAATTGGTCCAATGGGGTTGAAGCAAAAATCATTCTGTTCACTACAAAAGTGCTGAGCAACAGGTTATGTTTACAACCAAAATTATAATTCCCTACATAATTGGCTTTTTCCTCGTCTTGTCGATTCATATATTCATCTCACTCATTCTCCCTCGTTTACTCTCTCTCTCCGTCCCTCCCTCCCTCTTCGAATGCATGTATTTCCTATATTAAATCTTGGTTTTGGTTGTCGAATTTGCTTTGTTGTATTGTTTTGTCCCTTATACCTTCTTCCTCTTTGACCGTCCATCGTAGTTTGACGTTGAATCTTCTTAAGTAATCATCTGAGGCTGATGCCGGAGTCTTCATATGTCTCTTCAGTATCTTCCTGCACCGAAACCTCTGGACACCCTGGTCCCTTCTGCTCTGACGCCCTTCAGAAAAAGAAAAACAAACTGCATTTTCTTACATCAATGACATGCCAAACATACAATAACGAGGATCTGAAATCATAACTCAATAGCAAGACATTTTTTTTATTAAATTTATTTCTATTTGTTGTTCGGCCATAGATTTTAGCTTGCATTGTGCAAAATTCACTCGATTTTGCAGATGCAATCTGAATGTCGCTCGAGTCAACGCGTGAAATTGTTTAATATGGGAAGCTCTTCATGTTCAGCCACTTCACGGAGAAACGATAATTTGGAGGAAAAGCAAAGAGGTTAGAAGATCGCACGAAACAGATATCACGGGGCATCTTATGAGACGGAGTAACAATCCTTGTCCTGCAGTTGTTGATTATGCATCACTTACAAAATGATGAATGGCAAAGTTACTCCCGGTAGCATTTGAAGTCACAGACCAGAAAATTCCAGCACATCCAGTTCTCCACTAATCCGTTGCTCAATTCAACAAATCACCTCGGTTTTGAAATAGGTTTTCAATGAATAGAAATGAAAATCAGTGATACATATGTAAATATGGCTGTTCATATGAGCGGCAGTTTCGTTATCACTATCAGGAGAGAAATCATGCATACATATATATGAATGCCAAACTCTACATCTTTAAGCATTTCCACCTCGAAAAAATATGCCTCTTCGTTTCATCTTCGCTACATCAACCCAGAATGTGATCGAAATATGTATTTTATAATATTTTAATAACTAAATACTATTACTGTAACATTTTCTCGAGGCCTCATTCTTAGTATCTCTCTCTCACGGTCTGTCTCTCTCTCTCTCTCTGCCTGCGCTTAGTTCTCCACTTCATTCTCATGAAAGACAAACGTTCCGAAACAGGAACATATGTCATACGTATGCCATTCCTTAAACTAGCATTGTATGTAACACGCTTCTGTATTCCGTTCCTGATTTCGAAAAGCTTCTTGTTATATATTATTATTATTATTACTATTATATTACGTATAATATACTTTATTGTGTTACATATATTGCAACTTATTGCCTGCAGGATAATATAATATTACAATATAGTAATGCATAGTATATTGCCTATTTCATAATTCTGCTTACCATAGTAATACTAATAACCCATTGTTAGATTTCTGAATACTTATTAATATGTGTTACCTAAAAGCATCGCCAGTGTTGCAGTGTGAAGATACAATTATCTAGACTTTCAAAGTCTCATAACCTGTACCAGCAGCACAGAACAAATATACCCGTTAACAAATAACAAAAGGAAACTAAAAATATAATTGGATTTGCTAGCTTAGAGTCGTTTCTATGACAAGAGCCAGGCATAGAAAAACGAATATTTGTCTGTAATCATAGTGTCATCGCAGTTGATAATCATGTACTTTTGTTTAGGAAAGCGTCTACAAAAGAAGATGCGCACAATGACACACAAATACATACATACATATACAAACGCGCATACATACGCACATACACTTCCATAGACTCGATTACAAATGAGTGTATAAATATATGTATATTAATGTTTGTTTTCATGTTCAGTTAAAATAAAAACAATTTACCATTAATCAGAAGTGCCACTCGATACTTTTGTAGAATATTAATTTATTATTCTTAAACAAGAACATTATTCTAGAACACTTCGAAGTTTGTCAGTTAAGAGGTGTATGTGTGTGTATACATATACATACATATACACATGCATAGTGGCATAATATATAGCAAGGCAAATATGAACATATACAGAGATATACATATGTATATATATTTTGTAGGTATAATTATATCAAGAGACAAATGCTCAGACATTGATAGAAAAAATATCAAAAATATGACAAAATTGTAAAATGTAGAGATAGGCGCAGGAGTGGCTCTGTGGTAAGTAGCTTGCTTACCAACCACATGGTTCCAGGTTCTGTCCCACTGCGTGGCACCTTGGGCAAAAGTGACTTCTACTATAGCCTCGGGTCGACCAAATCTTTGTGAGTGGATTTGGTAGGCGGAAACTAAAAGTAGCCTTTGGTATATATGTATGTGTATCTGTGTTTGTCCCCACCTAACATCGCTTGACAACATATGCTGGTGTGTTTACGTACCCGTAACCTACCGGTTCGGCAAAACAGACCGTTAGAATAAGTGCTAGTCTTTTGTAGCGGTCTTACTTAGAATCTAATATTCCTTTAGTCTTTTGTTCGTTTCAGTCATTTGACTGCGGCTATGCTGGAGCACTGCCTTCAGTCGAACAAATCAACCCCAGGACTTATTCTTTGTAAACCTAATACTTAGTGGTTTGGCAAAATAGCGATAGAATAAGTTACGGGACATAAATACACGAGTATTGGTTGTCAAGCGATGTTGGGGGACAAACACAGACACACAAACATATATATTGTGTGTGTTCATGTGTCTATATAGGACGGTCTTCTTCCAGTTTCCGTCTACCAAATACACTAACAAGGCTTTGGTCGGCCCGCAGTTATAGTAGAAGACAGTTGCCCACGGTGCCACGCAGTGGGACTGAACCCAGAACCATGCGGTTGGTAAGCAAGCTATTTACCAACTGTATCCCATAAACGGAGATGATCGCAAAAATTTACAATTTCTATAATATCAAGCCTAATACTTGATATAAAATACAAGTTTATTAGAAGAGATTACTAAAGTAGTTTTTATTTCAAGAAAACTTCTTTGTTTTCCAAAATTTCCTCATTCTTAGATTTGTAAGAATTATACTTTATTTTGTGATTAATCGTATTTTGTATACGGAATGCTCTCGGCTTATCTGCTCATGCTCTTTCGACACCAATGATTAGAATCAAATAATGCTCAAAAATCGACGAAGAATGCTTATATCGTTTTTTCCGTCTATTACAGAGAAACGGTAAAATTTACCCTGTTTATATATCTACAATATAATATGAAGGGTAACGTTATTCACGTCGTTTATATAGAACATAATGCATTATAACTTCACATTTGGTATGGAATAAGCAACGTTCGTTTAAGGAAAGGTTCGCAATATTGAATAAAATTTTCAGTTCTTCAATTAAATCGATTTTTATTCACTCTATTAGACTTATAATACTCATACTGGATCATAGCTGTGATTCGCGAAGTGCTCCATTATCTGTCTATGAACATACACACATATTTTGTAAATAATAATTATTATTATTAAGAAGCATTAGACAGGTGAACAGATCGAATAGTGTGGTACCGTAAGCTGCAGGCTGTAAGCTCGCTACGCATACAGGACTTCAGGGTCTCCAATAAAACCTGTGAAAAAGAGAAAATAATAATAACAATAATAATAAGAACAATAATAATAATAATAACAATAATAATAACAACAACCACGATAATTTTATATTTACAGAAATTTTATTATGTCACACACTTTTATAAATCATATATTAGCGCTTGCATCTACTCTAGCAGACTCTCCAGATTTGACTGTCTACTCGAGTAGATACAAGCGCTAATATATGATTTATAAAAACATGTGACATTATATATCTTTTCTACTCTAGGCAAGAGACCCAAAATTTTTAGTGATACGTAATGGGTCGATCTAATCGACCTGCCCGAAGTGATACAAAATTTATCGACCCCGAAAGGATGAAAAGCAAAGTCGACCTCGGCGCAATTTGAACTCACAACGTAACGACAGACGAAATACCGCTAAGCATTTCGCCCGGCGCGCTGACGTTTCTGCCAGCTCACCGCCATAATAATAAAAAAACGATACCATGAGTAATCGATGGTAGATGTGTCGAAAGAATAATTAATAATAAATTCTCGTATATTCCATTTTCCATCTTTTACCACATCTAGGCGCAGGCATAACTGTGTTCTTCCCAAACCTATGTTTCTGGTTTCAATCCCATGGACAAAACTGAGAACATTTTCTACTACAGCCTCTGACGGACAATGACTTATGCGTGAATTTCAATGTCGGAAACTGAATGAAGCTGGTCTTATATACGTGTATCGGTTTGCCTGCGTCTGTGTTTGTCTCGCACCACCGTTAAACAACCGGTGCGCGTTTGTTTACGGCAAAAGAGACCGATTGAATAAATATGGACCTTAAGATAACTTGCACCAGGGTCGATCCATTCAAGTAAAAACAAAAACAAAAATATCTACGGTGCTTCCCCAGCAATGGCACTGTGCAATAACTGAAGAATTAAGCAAAATATTTAAGATATATATATATATATATATATCCGTGCAGTAGGAGTATTATCCACAAATGTAAGTATTAAATTGAAAGAGTGGAGAAGAGAGAGAGACACACAGACAGACGTAAAATGAGTGTGGCATTGAAAGAGAAGTGAATCTAAATGTGTCATTGTATTGCATGTCATTCTGTAACCGATTTTAATTAAACAAAATTGGTGCTCAATAGAGAATTAAAGAATGGAGAGAAAAAGAGTTTCCTTCTGACGCACAGCAGAAGCATTCTTTTGGTTTATTTCATTTCGTTTTATTCGATTTGATATCACTCATAACGAAAGAGAATGAAGCGTTCAGGACTATGCACAATGTTGTCATTAGTGTATTTGATAGTGCGTCCTCGTGCATATATGTGTGTGTGTGTATATACATACATACATACATCCATGCACAGACGCACATACACTCACATGTGTATGCTTGTATATATACGTATATGCATTGTGTGTTCAGATATATAGATACAGATGTAATTACATATACAGATATAGTTATAAATATTTATGTATGTGTGTGTATGTATGCATGTAAGCATTTGTGTATGATGTGTGTCTGTGTGTCACTTTATGAAATTACATTTCGTGTATTTTTTGATAAGATTCATCTTTCGCTAGATCACGTTTTGTGCATACTAGATTATTTTATTTTGTATCTACTTAGGTTTTATTCACTGCATGTGTATATTAATGTAGCTTTCTACACAGCCAGCCACATACACGGATATATACTCACAGGTACATATACGCTGACATCTATGGGTGTATATGTACATCTGTTAGTATTTTGGAATGCCAGTCTATATAGACAGAAAGAGAGTGAAAACAAATTATATGGATCTCATTTCCTTTGAAGATACAATATTTAATTTATTTTTACTGCAATTTCGACATGCAATTTCTCATTTTCAGATTATTACCTGAGTAAACAGCACAAAAAAACTAGCGAAATTATTATTATGAGAGATCAAATGTTTTGGTGCGACATACATTTATTCTGATAGTCTAGAACGATTCCTTAATGGCATAAAAGAGTTGGATATCGCCCACTTGCATTTGCTAACGTGATCTATAACCGAGCATATCACTCACACATATATATACACACACACCCTTGCATTATATATACATATACGTCTGTGTTTGTGTATATATGTATATGTACATATATGTGTATATAGAATATATATATATATAAGTATATGCGGTTTACTTTTGAATGTGGTCTCCTGATGTTCCACACACTGCTTCCATAGGTGTTGCCGTACTTGGGACCAATTTATGAAGAAGCTAACATCCTATTGCTCAAAAAAGTTAACAGATATGATATAGTTCTATATTTAAGAGATGCAGAATTATTTACATTATTTACAGTTGACGGATATTTGTCGTCATCTTGTTTGTTGTTAACACAGCGTTTCGGCTGATATACCATACCCTCCAGCCTTCATCAGGTGTCTTGGGGAAATTTCGAACCTAGGTCCTCACTCCTAACGTCTTTCTCCATGTTTTTATTTTTGAGGTCACTGCCTGGAATCGAACTTGGGTATATGGTGTAGTGGTTAAGAGCGCGAGCTACTAAACCCAAGATGCCGAGTTCGATTCCAGGCAGTGACCTGAATAATAATAATGATGATAATGCGTTTGTGTGTGTGTATCTATATATGCACGTATTTACATTATACAGACACTATCTATCGTTTGCTCAGTTTTTTTATACCTAATGCCATTGTAATGAAGATTAATGTTAGCCTTTAATTGAAAACCTTAGCATAAAATGGTTCATTGATCGGTAATTCAGTTCTTAGAAGATCCAGTTAAAATGTTTCACTGCTTTACTCGTTTGCACCGTCATTAAAACTTAAAATATGTATTTCAACTCGCGACTGAAAGATGCATTTCTGCTAATTATTGAAATAAGCATTTCAGTAGTGATACCCCTTACTCGGCCTAGATTAAGGAGCCATTACTGTGACACCTCAAGTTTTAAGGAGCGAGATATGTTCTCAGCTCTGCCAGGAAAACTCAAGATATTCAAAGTTGGATATTCAAATAAATGAAGGTTTTCAAAGTCTTTTGAGAAATATTCATCCGGGACACCGGGTTAAGCGACATTGTGTCATAAAGCAACACAAACAAAGAAGACCACTCGAAGAAATTCTTATCTTTTGTTCTTTTTGAAAAGGATGTTTATTTTTTTATTTTTAATGCATAACATATATGTGTGTACATCTCTATGTATGTAAATTATATATATATATATATATATATATATATACATACCTTCATACACATTTATGCATATGCGTGCATATACGACAAAAACACACGTCAACTCACTATATATATATATATATAGTTATCTATACATACAATGTGAAGTAATTGTCCTCATGCGCACTCCTCAGATACTAAACATGGTCGAATTTGTTACGGGTTGACGGAGTGTTGGCTTCGGTTTTCTCTTGCGAATGCCATAATTCTTTACGATGTTTTGAATTTTCGATGTTAGCTTTTCGTTAATCTTACTCGATAATTGTGTTTTGTTCAGAAATTTATTTTTCGTGCAGTTAAACCAGAAAATATATTCTGATGTTTTATATTACATTTCTTTTATTCGTGAGACCTGATTTATATTTCAACAATACAGAAGCCACATCATTGTATAGTGTCCGCTTTTGTTACTTAAAAGCTCCCTTTGGGGACACATCAGTTTGCAGGTAGGCTTTTCCTTGCTGCTTTTAGTCCGGGCTTCAGATTGCTGGTCTTCTTAAGACAATTGCGGTGTCTCTTTCGTAGCTATATACGAACTACTGCCCGAGGCGTTATTCTGTATTTCAGTCAAGTTTAAATGTATTTTTATACAATCCGTTATTAAAAATGCAAACTTAAACATGAGTTTTGTCATATATATATATATATATATATATATGTAGGTCCCGGGTTGATTCGGGGTTAACCACAGTAAATAAGGTACTCAATACATAGCAGAGTAAAATTAATTTATTATATAGAAGGAGCTTCTACAGGACTAGAACTGTTTCATTCAAGAGAAATCTTCAGGAAGCTCTCTCTATATATATATATGTGTGCATGTCTGTTTTTGTGTGTATATTTATGTAGATACTTATCTCAAATACACAAACACACAGATATATATGTACAGAGGAAGAGAGAGGGAGAGAATGTGAAAGATATATTATTCATTGATGGATTGATATATAAGATGGATATGCATAGAAAGGAACACAAACAAATCATTACATTGAATGAGAAGATTGTGAATTTGATATTAACACGGCAGAGACAATCAGATAGACAGATTGGAAGACGATGTAGTAAAACAACTGAAAAGGTACAAAAAAAAATTCTTAAAATATATAAAAGAAACGCAATTCCTAAACAGATAATTAGATTCTTTATGAATAAAAATGGAAAATCTGCGCAATAATAAATAACTGGAAAAAGAAAATTGTAAGAAAACACGAAAAAATTCAAGACAGAAGCCTACAAAAGAAAGAGAAAATACACAACACACCTTTATTCTAGTTTATAGTCGACCAATATTGTCGTAAAGTGGGAACAGATTGGCATTCATTGCCAGCACGTTTAATATTGGAAGTTTTTTTGTTTAAAGATTCAACTGTCTAGGGGGACATTTCTAGAAATCATCCAATAAAAATGCATAAAGCAAAAATAATAAAAACAAAATTAAAATAACAGAATAAAAGACACAAAATGAAGGGGGAAAAAGCGTAAATTAGCGATAAAAAGCAATAACAACGTAAAAAAAATAAATATTTAATACGAAAGAAAACAAAAGAGAAAAATGGAGGGAAAAAAATTCGAAAACAATAAATGGCATGATGAAGAATTAGGAATAAAAACAAAAGATGGCAAGAATCAAAAGAATCAAAAATGAAAATGGAAAAAATAAATAAAAATGATAAATCGAAAAACTCGATTATAAGGATATATGAGGGAAAACACCATTTCTGGCCCACTACCATTCTTCCCCCCACCACCCATTTATCTCTGAAAATGTCTGATATACGTATGCTTATATATAGGTGTGTGTGTGTGTATTTATATATATATACATCTAAATGTATATATATGAATATATTTATATACATGTGTGTATATATATATATATATATATATATATATATATATATATGTACATGGATATCTATCAATCTGTCTACTTGGTTTTATATATATCATATAATATATATATCATATAATATAAATAATTGTGTATTAGAAATGCACAAACGTGATTGATGAACATCTGAATTAAAGGAAAAAAAAAACCTGTACAGTGAAGCGACAAGCAAGGACTTAGAACAATGTGTAATATTTCTGAAAGAATAAACGGAGAAGAGCGTTTGAGTGAAACAATTTGATAAAGACAAAGGCGAAACATAAACAAAAGAAATGCGACTTTATGATTATGAAACGTGGAAATTATAATGTCGAAATTCTCTCAGGATACGCGATTATATTAGCAGATCAAATCTGATAACTATTGAAGAAACATGATTTCCTGCAACGTCGTTCAATGTATGACATGGAAGTGCCAATACCTTTTACAATATGAGTACGTGTCTGTATGCGCGTATGCATGTGTTTATGTGCGTAGCTATCTCTGTCTCTGTATAATATATATATATATATGGTAACATGAAACAATTGTACAACTATGTTGGATATACTTGTTGCTTATTTTGATTATTTATAATCGCCCCATTTGATTTATACGGATAATAATATACAAAATTCTGGTGCCTTTAACTTAAGTACCATATTCATCTGAATCTACATTCTGCTGAACTTATATATAAATATAGAAAGGTTGTATGGGTGTGTTGATCTTGCTGTCACTTCTTGTCTCTCTGTGTGTATGTGTGTGCATATTTGTATGTAAGTGTATATTTGTGCATTGTGTGTGTTACACATTTTGTGTCTGTTTTTCCCCCTTCTTTCTTCAGTCGTTCTGACCTGTTGTGTGATGCTGGGTGTTATTGTTCCATTCGTGTTTTCTGTTGAGAGCTCAAAGAAGAGCAACGCTGGTCAGTGCTCAAGCAGAACAAAGAGGCTCAGTTAATAGCGTAGAGGTGAAAGTGTTATCAATACATAGAAATCACACGGCACTTAGACCACAAAGGCTACACACATAGCAAAAGACAGACCGAACCAAATCGGCTGCTATTTCTAGCATGATAGTATCAATTACAATTTTATTAATAATTATTACCTACAATGTTTTTCTTCCCATGCTGGCCACTTCGTATGATCGATATTTTAAATAATGGTCTTATCCTTATTTATATAAACATTTACAGATATTTACTTCGTCACAATATTCACTGCGGTTGTATTTTATCCATATAGAACGTGGTGTTTAGACGGACAATTGAACTGTCCCGTATTTACGTACATATATATACGTGTGTGTATATGTAAGTATTTGTATGGTGTATATATATATATATATATATATATATATATATATATATATATATATATTTGTATTTATATACTAGATCTTGGTTTATCTAACTGAGGAGGCGGCGTATATTTTTTATACACAGCCACAAACCTTGGGTCTGGCATTATCTAGAAACTTTGCCAATTTGTTATTTCACCTTGGGCAGTATGAGTACTTGATGTGGTTTGGAAGTCAGGATTTGACTGACATTTCTATCATGGCAGTATCTTGGATAGCCTCAATTATAATTTCAGCAGTATTTTCTAAATTATGTAATCCATTATAATACAAAAATATGATCCACCAACGTTAAACATGGCTTTAATATATCGAGCTATAATCCTTTGAGCGAAATCACGATTCAAACCTGTATTTGTAGATATTGTAGGTGCGTATGTATACATGTGCATATAGATTTAGACGACCATGTGTATCGAAGTGCGTACATAGCTTTTAGGTATATAAAAATCTGTGTGCATATTGTTTATACAAAGTGCAACCGTGTATATATATATATATATATATATATATATATATATAGGAAGAGAGGAAGATTTGATAGAGATGTGTGTTTGGTGATGAACGTGAATGCGAGAATCTGCAATCACACGTTTAATTGCATGAGCTAGGGCATATAATTCCAAATGCTAGCATGCTGGAAACACAGAATAATAACACGAATTTCTTGGTATTGTAGAAATCTCAGCTTTTATTGCATAGTTATACATTGTGTAGAAGTTCACGGCTATATATGACTAGCACTTAATGTATATGTCATATACAATGTGTGTTATGTTGTACGCATAGCATATATGTATAATGTAATAAGTAAGGGTGAGGAAGTGTATTTCTCTATGTGTATGTACATGTGTGCATATATACAAATGCACACAGCCACACACCCATATGCACATGTATAACCACATACACACACACATATATATATACATGTATAAATATATATTTTCACACATATACATATATCTATATATATTCATATATGTATATGTGTGCACAGTTATATATGTGTCTGATGTATATGTATGCATATATTATACATATGCATATATATATATGCACATACGAATTTACATCTATGCATATGGTGATGCATACACACACACAAAGAACTATAAACACGCACATACCAGATATATATGTATATATATATATGTGTGTGTGTGTGTGTATACATGGGAAATTGCGTTGTTTGTGTGCAACAGATTTGATGTTTGAATACACACCTATCTATGTCCTTAGATGTCATAAAGAATGACAAGTGTAGCAACGATGATGTCTTTGGGGTATATTATTTGAAGTTTCCAAACTCACAATTAGTTCTAAGAAACAAGGTTCACTGGGATTTCAGGTGTTCATTTATAGGAATCACATCCAAAGGTATCTATCAAAGAAGCGAATTTACAACGACGAAATCACACGCGTCACCTATTCATATATATACTCGTTCATTCACAAATAGAAACTCTGTTGCGCAGGCATACGCACAATCGCGGGCGCACGTATGCACAGGCACTAAGATGTATGCATAGTAATATATTCCAAGGTACACATACACAAGAGTGTAAATACATTTTGCTACATACATATATATTAATATATACATATCTAACTCTCTCTCTCTCTATATATATATATATATATATTTATAGAGAGATAGCTAGGTAGATATCTACGTATATATAGTATCTATCTATATCTTTCCTTCTGTCTCTGTGTGTGTATATATATATATATATATATATATATATAGTTACTCCAAACTTGAAAACACAAAGAGAAAACAGAACAACGCGAGGACGTGGAACAAGTATAGTGTTATTGGACGCTCAGGAAAGGAAAGAAAGAAGGAGGATTTAACGTTTCGAGCGGATCTCTTCGTCAGAAACACAGAAAAAGGAAAGATCCAAGGAAGGGAAGACACAGGAAAAAAAATCGACAACGATACACACGCAGTTACATTTTGAATGACATATATATATATAAATAGTAAAATTGAATAAAAATGAGAGGTGGAGTGTCGGACACTGTCAATGTTCAGAGTACAATGAAGGACAAAAATTAATGCGAGACAGATAAATTTTATATTCCATAAGTTCTGAAAATTAATTATCTGCAACCGATGCGAGACGTAGAGCTACGTCAGCCTCATTTGTGAGCAAGAAAGAGAAACAGTTAGGTCCAATGATATTTGTAGCATTGTTAATGTAACGGTAAGTGTTACATCATCGGCGAGAACTATAAAAAGTTCCTGGCTGTGTGATGCTTGGCGCTGTTGATAATCTTATGAAGACATTGTCGATGTTCTTATCACTGTACAGGGAAAGAGAGTTATTGCGCGTAAGATAGGAGCGCTTCTGTGACAGGAAAATAAAACACAAAAGGGGTGGATGAGTTTTATCTTTAATTGAAAGGGTGGACGCATCGATGCTAAAGTGGCTCAGTGTCATATTTTTCAGAATGTTTGTTTCGTATCACGTAACCATACATACTACTTGATATGCATGCGGTGACGCACTTTACATTGGGCAAACTGCAGGACGTCTTACTTATCGTCTCGCTTACGTTCTGCTACATGTGTCTTGCCCACCTGTTGACATACTCTTCAACATTACAGGCCAGGACACCACTCATCATTGTACGTCTCGGCACGTACAGTGGCTCCACATTGTCAAGGTAACAGTGGGACACAACGTTTCCTATGGGACGTTGTCACCCTGTCACCTCCTCTAAATTCCTTAAAGCCTTTCTTAACATTCAGTACTTCAAATGCTAACCATTGGCATTAGACCCAAGCTAATTCGGGCTCTAAATAATGCAATTTGTTAATCACTTGTGTGGAAACCAGGAACCCAATATTCCATGCAATTTTTAAAACATTCCTTAAATATCTTCCAGAGAAACATAAGTAACGACATATGTTAGGCGAGGCTTTTATAACTTGAACAACCTGACCATTATATATTAATTTATATAATGATTATACGGAATATATATTAATACAGACGTACATGTGATTGTGTATTCAAGAATTCCACCCCATAACAGCAACTGAATTGTACCGAATACTATTGTTAAAATCCTTTAGCTTAAACTAATATTTTGGAAGAATATGTCTTTGAATTCATTTTGGCAGGGATTCTATTAAGTTGAAAGTGCTTATCTCGTCGTAGGTGTTATCCTTAGACAAGATCTGATATGTTTGCCTACAATGACAAAATATTAGGGTATGAAAACAGGAGACAGCAGATTAGCGGTTAGATTATACAAAACATGAAGTCGGTTGTCATTATTGCAGATGGAAGATCCACGGAATATTGTTATTAGATTCCTAATTTACGGGCACAACAGAAAGATATTAGCTACTGAAGTTTATCGAATTGTTACATAAGAAAGACAGAACAATTTGCAGAAATCATACGACATACTGTTATTAAACCACAATTATTACCGGCATCATCGCAATTGACTATGTACCGTTCAGCCAGGGTTTAAAATTCAGTGAAGGTCTTTAGAGTTGCAGAAATGTCTCTCAAAAGTACTCGACATTTCCAACACATCCTGACCGAAAAAATTATGAATGTAGATGTAGCTTATTTAAGAAATAAAAGAAAAGATAATACAAAGCTAAACAAACGAAAAGGAATATTTAATTAAAAGTTGTCCGGAAGTAAGTGAGGTAATAAACTTGATGCATCTTTTAGAACCTGCATTTACTGCATGTGATGCGTGTATATATATATACATAAATATATATGCATATATACTCTTACATATATATCCATACATGCATACGCGCGCTCACATGCAAGAATGCTTGATGGAGTGACTTCGGAGAAGCGAAAACCACGAAGTTATGCCTCTTGTTATATGTATGTGTGTGTGTGCATATATACATACATATATGTACATACTGACACAGACACATCTATCTATTTATATATATACATGCATATATATATATATATATATATATATATATATGTAGAGGGTGTCACAAATCGTAAACAACATGAAATACATAGAAAACGTTTTTGCGAACCACGAGACAAGCAAATGGAAAACAAGACAAGTAACATAAAGAGCGACCCTTCATCAGTTGTCAGATGTTTACCTGCTCCACATTTCGAGCAATTCCCGACAATATGCTCCTGCAAACCAAAATAAAATTTGGGATTTTATCGAGGGCCAAAGTTGGTAGCAAAAACAGGACATTGAAACAGATAGTGAGGGCTGCTAAGCGAGGCAGATTAAGGTGGAGAACGCTGAGGAACATTCTTTGAAAGGAGAAAAGATAGGAGAGGAGACAGCACAACAATCCCGAAGAAAAAAAGGATGAGCACGTGTGAAAAAAAATGATGTACGATGGTCGCGTGTGAGCAATGAGAGAGTAAAGGAAGAGGAGGGAGAGAGAGAGAGATACAGACAGCAAACAGTGAGGGGGAGAAAAGAAGAATTCGGGCAAGGAAGAGAAGAAAAAAACGAAAGGGAGAGGAGAGGAGAAAAACTTAGGGAAAGGAAGAAACAAAGAAAAGAAAAACGAAATGGGAGAGAGAATAGTATAGAGGAGAATTGCATCAACGTTATTAAGATAAACTTGCTTGGAAATGGATGCGTGGCGTCAGCGTTTTGTGACGTCTTGTATACATATATACATATTTGTGTGTGTGTATGTTTGTACATTTATGTATGTATATATGCCTATATATATTTATATATGCCTATATATATATATATTATTTTCATATATATTATTATATGAGTGAACGCCACTCAGACAGTTGGATAGATAGAATCAGGCGTACACTTATACAGACATAATTATCTTCAAATGAAACAAAAGCTATGTATACATTCTTCGTTAACGTTCGATGTAATTCGAGTTCGGATGTTGACCGGATTCAATTGAACGGAGGTGAAAGAGTGTAGACTCTGACAATCCTGTAACTGCCGTTTCTTTCATGTTCTCCAATATTTGCCTGTATTAATCACGTATGAATAAGTTGAGATTTCTATACAGATTACCACATTCCAACTCCTCTTTTCTCACTTTATTGCACACGTATTGCAGTAAGAACGCCATGACTCCCCTGATCGGGTAATCGCATAGAGTACCCGACTGCTCTCTGGAATATGTTTGCTCTAAGCATGTAGTGAACAATTTGCAGAGACTATACAGTTATTAGAACAAAACTATAAGTTACATCATCGCAGTTGAGTATGTGCTGCTCGGCATTTCAGACCGATGATCGGAAACAGTAATTACTCGTGGTCGGAATTTCAGAACCGCCGAATATTAATGAAAAAAAAGGAAAACTGTAATAAAAGAAGATCTAGAAATGGAGAAATGGAACCGAACATATTCGCTATAATAATATATGTCTTGGTAATGAGTGAATCGTATACTATTTAATATAGAGAGAAAACTGTCGAGTGTGCACACGACATAGAGAAAGTAGATCTACCATGAAGAGAACACTGATTACGAAGAATTCGTTTTTAATGAAGGAATGGAAAATGCAAAACATCAAAAGCACGACACTTTATACATTGTAATATGCTCAGAGCAGCGCTCAATTTTGCATTGGAAACACGCAAATGTTAGGAGGTTAATGATGTTGCTGTAGTTGATGATGATGATGATGATGATAACGACTCTAATAATAACAAGGTGAATAAGAAAACGATAATAATAATAATAATAATGTTAACATCGACTGCAACAACATCAATAATAGTAATACTTGCATCATAAATAATGAGAATGAGAAGAAGAAGAAAAAAGAATTACGTATAATGCGAGTAATCTATTTTTCCATTTCATTCTTTCTGGAATATGGTGCCGGATATTCTGTGGTGAAAATGATATTTAAAAACAAATACAAAAATGACATTATTGAAAGTTCAAAGTAGGAAGATTCTAGAAGGTTGTTCTTGTTTTTTTTTTTACAGTCGTTTATTGCTTAGAGCTCGGTGGTAGCGATGTTATTACTTTCTTGAGATTTTGTTCTGCTTCTTGTTGTATTGTTCTTCCATTGCTTGTTGTTGTACTCTTCGTTGTGTTTGATGCCATCATTTTTCTTTCTTTCTCTATTCTCTTCTTTTCATTCATTTTGTCATCGTTTTTGTTCATCAAAATCATCTTCGTTGTCGTCATCATCATGTGAATCCTTTTTTCGTTCTTGTTCTTATTTCCTGGGGTAGTAAAGAAATAGGTATTTCGTCTCTGTTTACGTTCTGCGTTCAAATTCCACCGAGGTCGAATTTATTTTTCATACTTTCGTGATTGACAAGATTAGTACCAGTTGTGTACTGGGGTCAATCTAATCGACAAGTTCCTTCTCAAAAAATGTCGGGCCTTGAGTAGAAAAGAATATAAACTTTGCGCGGTGTCTCGAAAGAAATACCCTTATGTGTCTCACTAAGCGTCAACATGAACCTCATTAATGGTAACCACAAAACCGTCTACAGCACCAATAACAGCGGCAACAGCATTAATGACAAGAAACATAGAAATAGGAAAGGTCCAACGAAGGGAAGACGGAAAAAGAAATCGCCAACGATACACACGCGGTCACATATTGAATGATATTTATATAAGAAAAACGAAATCACTTGTTACCCAGCTACACAAGCATCCAAACAACATCAAGAAGAATGAAAGCAGGAAAATCCAAAACTACCACTACCAAGACAACCACCAAAGTAGCAATATTGACTACAACAACACCGATGATGCTAGTAAAATACACAAGGTAAAAAAATACTGCGAAAAGAAGCTGCAGTATCAAAAAGGAAACAGAACAAAAATAGCGTAAAATTCAGTCATAAACAAAGACAATTAGGAGATGATGGAATACACAATTAATAAATAAAGTAAATCAATAAAAATCGAAAACGTAAAGGTCAGGAAAGATTTGCGCAAGTCATCCCTAAAACTTGTAATGAGATATTAAAATGTCAAATAACATTTCTAATAATCTCTTGGGCCATTTCTAAGGAAGAGATAGAATTTTCGAAAAACAGGCTACGTTGACCATTTAGTGGATTTCACCTCGCAAAGACCAGGGAACTTAATGCTAAACTCAATGACTTCAGTGCCAAATGTCTTCCGCTATCTTTTTTAGTATACATGATGTTACTCAGAAAATTGAAGGACAATGTACGTGGTCTACAGTTCGCTTAGAGACGAAATATGTTGAATGACTTCAAATCATAAGGCAGGAATGGGTCCGCTATTTCCTAGATCGGAATTTCTGGAATGCATGTACATTTTTGAAGGTAACACGGTATAACCACTGCAGTGGATTGATGAGGTGCAGTGGCAGAATGGCCATGTTTTTTTCTGGAAAGATTTAATTTTAGAGGTATTATACCAAGCTTCCTGGTTCTTGGTGAACGTCAGTGACAATGGAAAACGAATGATAGCAAATGTCTTGCTTTCAGATTCTTCGCTGCTTTCGCATCCAGGGCAGCAGGACAATTGGATTCTTACACGTAAGGAAATTTCCATTGACTCTCGACGGTTTCATGGTGTTGATGAGTGAAATTTTATTTTAGACGACAATTATCTACGTTTCAGCCATAGAAGAAGCAGATGTCATCAATATCCTACCTATATAATGTCTGTTCGTTTTGCAGGCAAACAAAATATAGGATTCCAATGTGTTTAACACAATCCAAAATTTCTGTTCCGTACTTTCGACATAATTGTAACTCAGAGAGAAGGACACGGTTACTGATAGTTGGTTGTCTCTTTTCCAACGCGCAAACACTTACAGGTACCAAATGAGCAATCTGTTTAAGAGGCAACTCATGCAGAGTAACTGCTTAGAATATATCACGGGTGCCCTGAAAAGGGCAACTAAATCGCTAGTGATCGAGCAAAATACGAAACAATGTCTCTAGTCTTGCACTATTTAATATGTATGTTTCGGAAGGTGGCGAGCAGACGGATTCTCAGCCCGTTAAGCAAAATGCCTAACGGTATTTACGAGCTGGCAGAAACGTTAGCACGCCGAGTGATATGCTTAGCGGTATTTCTTCTGCGTTACGTTGTGAGTTCAAATTCCGCCGAGGTCGACTTTGCCTTTCATCCTTTCGGGGTCAATTAAATAAGTACCAGTTACACACTGGTGTCGATGTAATCGACTTAATCCGTTTGTCTGTCCTTGTTTGTCCTCTCTGTGTTTAGCCCCTTGTGGGTAGTAAAGAAATAGGTATTTACTTTCTGAGTTCAAAATTCCGGAAAGGTCGGTTTTCATTTTCATCAATTTGTGGTTAATTAAATAAATACTAGTTGTGTACTGGGGTCGATCAAGTGGACCTACCTCACTCTTCGAAATTGCTAGCCTAGTGCCAAATTTTGAAATCTATACTTCTGTCTTCTACGATCATAACTGACATCCGTTTTGTGTTTGTATCTTTTTCTATTTTTTTTCTTTATTTTGCTTTGTTACCCCAATATACAAAATGTCAAGAATCTAGTTTCAAGGAGATTTGAATCTAAGTTGACCAAAATTACAAGTGTGGCAAAATTAGAAATTCAAAAAGCAAATTCAGTAATAGAGAAATGCAAAAAAAGGATTTTGTATGGTGTGGTGTAATATACACCCAGGTCAACATAATCTTTCATTCGTTAAAGTTCAATAATAAAGTACAAATGAGATACAATGCATTCTGGACCTCCACGCAAATCTCAAGTTTCCGTTACTTAAAAAACATATATTAAGAATATTAAAACGCTGGCATTTCCTTCTATTTCCTCTTCATCATCATAATTATCGTCTTCTTTTAAATCTCCTTATTTTTCAATTTCTATTTTTTATTTCTTTTTCTCTAAAATAATAATAATAATAATAATAAATAATAATAATAGTAGTTCTTGTTATTGCTGCTGTTGATGTTGTTGTTCTTGTAGTGATATCAATAATATTGTCTTTTTTTCTGTATCGTTTTTATCCTCATTATTATCAATGCCTTAACATATTACATAACAAAAGAATCAGAAATACCAGAATTTCCAATCAACAAAATACAATCGCAGAAAAATAAATGTCTAAAAACACTTAAAGAAAAACATTGAAATGGCATGCGAACAATGCCAAATGACAAAAATATAATAGAATTGGAATAAAGCAAAAGCATTCTTTTAATTCAGATGTTTGTCCAATATTATCGAAAATTGATATAGCCTATACAAATTGTAATCTCTTGAACCGTTTTTGAAAAAAAGAGACACAAAAAACGAACAAACACACAAAACATATTTTTCTATAAATTATTGTTTTATATATTTTAGTTTTTTAATAATTCATATTTTTAAAGATTTTGTTGTGATTTTTGATATGATTTCAAAATAATATTTCAAATTCTATACTCTAGGGTCAATTAAGAGTTTTGGAAAAGAGAAAGTGTCTCAGACATGGAAATAGAGAAGGAGGAGGATAAATAGAAACAACAAGACAAACAACAAATAAGAAAACAAAATCAAAGAAGAAAAAACATTCAATTGACAAGAATCGCTCGAAACACAAACAGATAGAGCACAAATAAATATATATATACACACGCACATGCATATGTATATAATGTGAGTGTATACACAGGTATGTATGTGTGTGTGTTTGAATGTACCTGCTCGGAGACAAGAATAGAGAGATTTATACAAAAACATACAAAAGAGAGAAAACACGGTAAAGAATGTCAAAAATAAACGAAAATACAAATTTAGAGAAGATAAAAAAATAAAGAATAATGGAAATACAATATGGATGAAATGTAAATGGAAACAAAGAGACATTCAAAAATGGAAATATTTCGAAAAGATGCTGGTTAAAAATAGGACTGCGATTAATCGATTATAACAAAAATATGAACGATATGAATAGAAAATAAAAACATATATCATTTAATTAGAGGGAATTATATTACGATGTGATAGAAGTATACAGAATATAAAGAACGTCGCTAGCATTTGAAAATAGATATATAAATATGGCTGACAGTAGGTGATTACAAAGCACACACAAATAGATTTACCTTTACAGTAGTCCATGCTCAAATAAACACACACGTTTTTATATATATATATATATATAGGTATTCATGGACGCATGCATATGCTGGTGTCAACCATGCATATTGAGCGCAGAAATGTATGTAAGGAGGTTTATACATAAAGGTATGTTGGAGAGACAGACGTCCATGTTTCAAAAGTAATTATTTATTCAAAAAGAAACTAAGTATTGGAAATTAATTTAACTGTTTGAAAATAATTCAAATTATTCCTCAATGAATGCAAAATATAACTGATGAAATATTAATGTTTCGGAAAATCTTTTTCGTCCTCGTCTTTATCCACAACAATATCATTCGCTATCCTCCTCATCATTGGCTTCGTCATCTTCACCTTCAACTTCGGCATCGTCCTCTTCATCATCGTCATTATCATCGTCGTCGTCCTTATCGTCTTCGTCATCATCACTATCACCATCATCATCAGTATTATCTGCATCTCCTTCGGTATGTTCATTGTCATCGTTTAACGAGGCACATATTAATGACAATGCTAATCACCATCTCTTTCCTCCTCCCTTCATCACCCTCAGCATAATGTGATACCTCATGGGTAGCACCATCGTCATCATATTCGCCAATACGCGCATTGTCCTAATCAGAATAATCATCATTATCGTCGTCGTCATCATCTTTCCCACATATTTAAATATTTAAATCCCTATTCCTTTCTTCTTGCTTTGCTACCATCATCACTGTCTGTATCATTATCACCACCATCGCTTTCATTATCGTTATAATATTCAACGCTATCACTTCGTGTGTGTGTGTCTGTGTGTGTGAAATGGTGAATGACAAAAGATGCAGGGATTACATAATCGCTCCCTTTTGCTCGTTCATTAATTGCTGCTCTGCTCAGTACTCAACGACCTCTCTACGCTGAAGCGTATTAGAATGAGATGTAGCATATGGTTACTCGCAGCACTATGCTTAATGGAGATGTTTCAAATAGGTAGGTATGTGTGCAGGATGTGTGACTGTTCGTCTGTGTGTATGCGTGTGTATTTACCTGGAATGTCCGTATGATCATACCCGTTACCTTTCAACACATCTTACACGTCTGCCTCCGGTTTTCTTCTTTCTTCTACACATTCCTGATAAACTATATTCTTACCAGGACCTTACAATTTTCCAAATATTTTCTTTTGCTACAATATCTTTGGTTACAATTCCAACATAAAAAAAAACGTAGATTATGCTATTTCTAAAGAAATCATTTTAGATTAGTTACATTTAATAGGACATTCAGTTCAACGCTACAAGTGTACTGTGTCCCTTTATTAAGGCCCATTACTGCTGCCCTGTAGACATTACTGTCAGTCCGTCTAGATGACATCTGCAACGATATTTTATTTGTCTGCCATCACGGTGAAAGACCCTAACAAGTACGAAAGGCCGTTTTGTTCTCTTTTCTAATTAATCCATTGAAAATAATTATAACCTGACAAAGCTTTAGACATGAGGGCAAAATCTGTTCACGTTTAGGACCGGCAGATCTTATCTGGTTGTGAGTGACTGAATCTGCGTATCTAATAGTGCCTCTCAGTCGCTGATGTCATTCAAAACCCAGATGGTTGTGTTTCACGATCACAGCCTAGGAGAACATGTCTTCTTCAAACCGTAAACTGCACTGAAAGAATTTGAGTGGTGTATCTACAGCAAGCTAAATGAATGCAACTACAATTCAGCTGTCGTTGCAAAGTTTCCTACTGTATATTCAGAATAAGATTTGTGTATGATAACCTGTTAGCAACATGCAGCTCAATGTTTATTTGTCAATTTTTAAACTGGAAAAGGACAATATCTATCGACCATATTTCTTTAATACAATTATAACCTATCATACTTCATCTTTCATTTAAACATATTTGCAAACTCTGAAATAAAGCTTTTGTATATATCGTTATTTTTCTTTCTAATTTCATGCCGGCAATTTTGCTAAGGCATGCTACAAGTTTAATCAATGGCAATTATAGAACGATAATTTAGTTTCTCTCTATGGCTGCAATATTTATCTCGTGTTTAAAGATACGGAGCCAAATAGTCTTCCAGCGTTAAATAACTGCACACTACATCTTATAAAAATCTTGTTTATTTTCTTTCAATAACACGATATTTCTCATCATTTTTACTTATTTATCTCAGTGGAGCCCGTTTTGCTGGATTACATATTCATAATAAGATTTGAACAATAAACAGGAGTCAATTATTCGAAAGATATTACTGTTTAAAAAAAAAGTGTGTTTAAGTTGCTTTTACAAAGATAGGTGTCGCCATATGTATGAAAATTATTCGACGACAGAAGTGAGAAAATGTTCACGTTATGATAGCAGTCAGCACAATTCTGCTCGCCTAAGATATGGCACTAGCATATTGGATAGATTCTGCTTTCTTGCATATATATCAGTCCCTTTATATTCTTTTACTGTTTTTTGTATTGCGTTAGCGTCGTTACCAAAAACATGTTTTATAAAAGCTTTCTCTTGCAGAAACATGAATTCCTAGCAAGGAAAATATAAGATATGAGGATTTTATAATCATTCATTTATTGTTCTCGTTCCAAATTTTAGGCCCAAGGCCAGCAATTTCAGTCAGGCGACCAAGTCAATTACATCGACCCCAGTGCTCAGCGGTACATAATTTATCGACCCCAAATGAGTGAAATGCAAAGTCAACCCCGACAGCGTGTGAACTCTGAAGGTAAAAACCAACGGAACGTCGCTTTGCATTTTGCCTTGCTTGCTAACCATTGTGCCAGCTCGCCAACTCAGAATTCTTTATAAATTACACAGGTATCCATATATTCTTAGGCATATAAGTACAATTTTACGCACACGGTTTTTTATATTTGTTGATCTTGACGGAAAATTCTTTTATCGAAAAATAATTTAGCTACATTTGTACATCATTGTTATTATTAAGGGTTATAAAACCTAGAAGGGTTTATTGTAGAGAGGTGAGAAAAGCAAATAAGGACTTAAATATCAGTGGGACATCTTAATCTATAGGGTTATTTTAAATATTATATTTCGTGTTAATTGAGGGTAGTTGACAAATCGCTCTGGAAGCATAAGGAGGAGGAGTGATCGTATAAGAAATGACCATTCCTCTGCAGTTTAATTTATTCTGTGACTTTAATTCTCAGTATAAACGGTAATTCCTGCAAAACTCTCAACCGCAAATCTCCTGTCTGCGTTGCAGAGACGTGCGCAGGAATTCTATGCAACGCAACTGTAAAATATCACAACGCATAAACGTATGTGTGTTTGTATTTCGCGTAGGTCAACTTGATTAAAGGTCAGTATTACGATATAGGATCCAGTATAGGAGCAGCAATGTATAATGAAGATAATGTGAGCCTTGTTATGTGCTGGAAATATTAATCTACTGACTATTCATCTCCGTATAAGTATGTATTTACGAACCAATAAAGAATCATCAACAAGATAGCTTACCTGTTAGACTATCAGTCAAATTCCTATCGGATAATCATGTCCAGGATATATCAAAATAATGGATGATTACGTGCATAATAACACTGCTAATTTATCTACTCGCACATCCAAAAGAATACGAACAAAATGGACAATTCTAAGGCGCCAAGTGGATATGTTAACATTACGGCTGACCTAACAGAAATAACAGCTTAATCTTCTTCTTAAAAAAAAAGAACACAAAACAGTATTACTTAAAACATAGGTTTAACTGGTCAATGCACTGTACAAAAACCATGGCTGACGGAACAAAAAGATAACAAGTATACACGATCATAACTGACCTAGGGCTAAATTAGAAATAAATAGAAATGAGCTAACGAGGGATATGTATGCTATTGCATGACTTTGATAAACGTGTAGATAACATTAATATAATAAGGACTAACATCTACACGAATGGAAATTTGAACTGAACTTTCATGCTTCCTTATTCTTCATCTCTGTATTCCTTCTAACATCTATATCGTCGATTCATTCATCAATACCCTTTTCATTGTTCCTATTTGACTTCGAAGACGGAATATCACATACCCTGGGATAATCCTGAAACAGCTGTAAGACTCTGAATTCTTTTCCAATAATAACGTATATGACTTGATGTCTGTCTTGCTTTAACGTGTTTTGTCCTCTAACAATTATATATATTGATTTTGATTTTGATTTTTCCAGTTTCAGCTTATGAGCTGTGGCCATGCTGGGGCACCGCCATTTATATATATATATATATATATATATATATATATATATATATATATACAGGCACATACCTATAACATACATAGAGAATGAGCGAGAGAAAGAGATATACTCGTATAAACATATATTTACATATGTATACATAGAATATCTGCTCTTGCATACTTACGTCTATGTGTACGATAGCGTTAGATGTATAGATATTTGTAAATATGCATTTCTATGTCACCTCCTTGTCTACTCAAAACCAGAGTTGAAAGAATATTTTACAGAAGAACTAATCATGAATTATGCATAAGTGAGACGGAAAGTAATTTGAAATTTATTTTTCATTTAACGTAAATAAAGATTTGCACTTAACTAAAATGGATTATTGGTGTTGTTTATATTTTGCTGTTTTTTCCTCTTCTCCTCCTCGTCCTTCTCCTGCTTCTACTTTTACTACTACTATTAATAATTATTTCAAATTTTTGCTACAATGGTAGCTTGAGGAGGTGGGGGGTTGAGTCGATTACATGGCCCCAAGTGCATAACTGGTACGTATTTAATTGACCCAGGAAGAATGAAAGGCAAAATCGACCTCAGCGGAATTTGAACTTGGAGCTTAGCGGCAGACGAAATACCGATGAGGATTTCGCCCGGCGTCCTAACGTTTCTGCCAGCTCGCCGCCTTACTACAACTATTAATAAGAATTTGGGGACCATGAAAAGATGAAAGGCAAAGTCTACCACAGCGGATTTAAGTACAGAACGTAGCGGTTAAACACAGAGCGGAAAAACAAAGATAGACAAACGGAGTAAGTTAACTATATCGACCCCAGTGCGTAACTGGTACTTATTTAATCGTCCCCGAAAGGATGAAAGGCATTTGAACTCAGAACGTGGCGACAGACGAAATACCTTTAATCATTTCGCCCGGCGTGCTAAAGTTTCTGCCAGTTCACCTCATTATGGATAAAGCCTCCCATATATTCTCACTGCTTTGGAATCGAACTCAGAATCTTGGGGTTAGTAACCCGCGCTCTTAACCATTGCCGTGGGCAATTATGGAGTGAAATTTAGGGCTTATAAATCTATTTTTCTATTCTTCGTTAATACCGCTCCCCATATAAGAATATGACCAAAGACTGCATGCACTCCATCCCATGCAGCTGTAGTAGGTTATACAAAGGTGAAACATGCCGCCCCCTCAAAATAAGGGTAGATGGTCCTCGCAAATCTGTGACACGAAGAGATATTGATAAATTGGGTATAGGTCATAATGTATGGAAAAATGGAGACCACCTCCCCCTGTGGGATGAAGTTAAAATAATAGACAGAGAACACCACTGGAAAATAAGAAAATTAAACGCAGCAGCACATATGCTAGGACACAACAACCTTCTAAGCAGACCGAGTGTAGATATCAGTAGTATAAGGGAACCGGTATTAAGGAAGGATAGAAAAATATTAGATTTATAAGCGGGTATAAGTCGTAGCGGTTAAGAGCGCGGGCTACTGACCCCAAGATTCTGAGTTCGATTCCAAGCAGTGACCTGGACAGTAATAATAATAATAATATCGAAAAATACTTTAAGAATAAGAACCCATGTTCGAAATTTCCCCAAAGAGCTGATGAAAGCTGGAGGGTATATCAACCGAATCGTTGTATTAGCAACAAACAACATGACGACAAATATCCGTCGAATGTAAATAATGTACAGAATTCCTCATCTCTGAAATATAGAACTGGATAGAATACTCCACATGAAGAAAATTCTAACGGGGCCCCACTGGCAGTGTCATGTGCTGTTTATCGTGATAGAAGATTACCATGTCGCGCCCACATGGTCGTGATGCATGTGATTGGTGTACCGTTATTAGATCGGTAGTCATGAAGGGTATACTAGGTTTCGTGTATTTTATCCCTGTATCACTTTGATGACATGCTCTGCATTCACTCAATATGAATAAAAATATTTCTTTTTCTTGTCATCATCATCGCCGTCATTGTGCCATTTTCTAATTCTTCACTCCCCCTTTCACATGCACACGCGCACATACATACAAAAACGATGTATGCCTATGTATTTATATACGTGTTTATAACAGATATTGTGTTTGTGTGCACGAGAAAATCAGTGAGAGAGAGAGAGTGAATGGTATCTACAAGCATGCAAATGATGGATACCTGACAACACACACTTATCTTTCTCTCTCTCACGCACATACGAAAACAGACAAGTCCATCTCATATTCACGAACATACATCGTCCACCTTCTGCATTCACTTCAAAGCAAATGTCGCCCTTTCACATTCTCCTCTCTTTCAATTTCTACCCTCTTCAAAGCATAAAGACATAAAATATGCTTACGGAAATTAACGAAGAAACATATAATCCTGTATGATCGACCATATGTTCGAGTGGAGAACTTTGCTGCTTCAATCAACAGAATGCCATAAAATAACTTCGTTTAGAACTCACACGTACGCGCGCGCACACACACATACATATGCATATACAATTCTGATTAAGGGCATAGAAAGAATTCTTGCCTTTATGCTGAAATGAGACGCTAAATCGTCGAACCACATTAAATACCATCACTGTTACTATTACACACGTGTCGAAAAACCGAGGGAGCAATCTAACGGAATTTCATAAAATTGAGTCCACTTCTTGAAGATCAGATTAGTTCTAATCAATGGAGTTATAACTGTATCGTGTCTCTGGTACAGTCAAAGTGCCTATAATCTTCAACAGCAATAGAATGGCAAGGTGGCAGAAATGGTAACATGCCAGACAAAATGCATAGTGGAATTTCCTCTGTCATTGCTTTCTGGGTTCAAATTCCGACAACGTCGACTTTGTTTTTCATAGTTTAGAAGTACCAGTCAAATACTGGGGTCGATTTTCGGCTTATCTCCTCTTGTAAATTGCAGGACTGTTGAAGAAATGGTACCTCTCTAATGTGAGACGGAGAGAAGGAATTGGAGAGGGGATTTTCTCTTGGAGTTTCAAGGAAATCTCGAGCAGAGGGATTCCTCCAACAGAAGGGAAACATCTGTCATCCTTCCTGACACATTTTACATTTTTTACTATCTTTCCCTTTTATCATTTCCTTATATGTAAACCTCAACACTATATGTCTCCCTTTCTATGGTCCCTCTTAAATTTCACGCTTGTGGAAAATAAATGAAATTATTATTATTATTATTATTATTATTATTAATTGCGAGAGAAGCGCATGTCATCAAACTACCACAGGGGTACAAATATTCGAATATAAACATATCATGAGTACCCCTCTGATAATATCGAGCACATGACCTTAAAACTGGGGCCTCTTAGAATTCTCTTCAGGTCGAGTAACAAATTCCGCCCAAAAGGTCCCTGAATAAGGTTTGTTAAAGGATGTTGAACAAATCACCTATGTTCCTAGATGCGAAATATACAAACTCCAAAAAGTCACCCTTAACACATGGCTATGATGCTCCCCCACTACTTCTGCTCGTGATCAAAGATGCACATATCGTCAGCCACTAAGGGAGAGACTCAACTGGTTTATGGTCAAACAACTGACCAGAAAATCAGTGGTATTGAGCAAAATATTTGCTCGATGTGATTTCTATGTTCTGAATTCAAATTCCAGATAGTTCGAAATTGACTTCCATCCTTTCGATGTCGAAAAATGAAATACCAGTGAAATATTGGGTCGATAACTTGGCCTCGTCTCCACCCCCACCCTACAAAAACAATTGAGGCCTTGTAACTTTCGAAGAACGGATTACTATTATTGCTGTTATTATTGTCATTATTACTATTATAATCATCCACATTATTATTATTATTATTATTATTATTATTATTTTGCTGATGATGACGACGATGATGATGGTGATGATTCTTTGTATCATTTTATCAAGAATCTTTTTATCATTTCCGACCTGTATAAATTGCCACCACTTACAATAGAATATGTTGTAAGAAGAATTAAATTGCCATCGCACAATTCACTGTAATAATTTCCATAGAGTATCTCTCTGAGAGAGAATTCGGTCTACAGTCAGAATATCATATACATAAATTTCTATCATCTCTGTATTCTTGACACATTTATAAACTCGTTTCCCAGAAGAATTTCATGGACATCATTGAAGAGTTTACGAAAAACAAAGAGACAGCGTATATGTATATATATAAATGTATAAATATAAATATATATACAAATATAAGTATATATAAATATAAGTGTGTATATATATATATATATATAATATATATATATATACAAATATAAGTATATATAAATATAAGTGTGTGTATATATATATATATATATATATATATACAATATAAGTATATAAATATAAGTGTGTATATATATATATATATATATATACAAATATAAGTATATAAATATAAGTGTGTATATATATATATATACAAATATAAGTATATATAAATATAAGTGTGTATATATATATATATATATATACAAATATAAGTATATATAAATATAAGTGTGTATATATATATATATATATATATATATATATATATACAAAATAAGTATATATAAATATAAGTGTGTATATACATATATATATACAAATATAAGTATATATAAATATAAGTGTGTATATAATATATATATATACAAATATAAGTATATATAAATATAAGTGTGTATATATATATTATATATATATATAATATATAATATATACAAATATAAGTATATATAAATGTGTATATATATATATATATATGTACAAATATAAGTATATATAAATATAAGTGTGTATATATATATTATATATATATATATATATATATATACATGAGAGAGAGAGAGAAGTATATATATAAGTGTATATATGTGTTCGCGTGTAGTTATGCGTGTGATTATGAATTGCTCTGTATGTACGACTCTATTGACGTCAAAATATGTTGAACTTCAAACAATATCCAGAACTTCAGCCGATGTACCTCACACCATGGCACTGCCTGCATAGAAATAAAATTACTAACCCCAATATCGATCATCAATCACGCACCTACCTCACTGAAGCCCCATAAAACTGACCGAAATTGACTGCAGTGTGCATACCATGCATATAGGCATGCGGTGTTTGCACTTGCACAAAGTTTTAATTAAATTATACAGGGCCACTAACATAAAAAAAATGCCACAATCTCCGACATTGACAATGATGCATAACAGACATGCGGAACCAATAAATAAAATAAAACTAATTCATGGAAGAGGAAAAAGAAATTTATGTAATCAGATTAAAATGAAAGGAAGTGAGCAATTGAAAGAATCCCTCCCCACCCGATTACACACAATTTTATGCATTGAGCCCGATCCATAGGGAAGAGTATGGCTACATTATGCTACATGGGTGCGTATCAGAGTCTGTCAATGGATGTTTATGTATATATATATATATATATATATATATATATATTCATAGATATACTTTATTATTAAACCTTTTGCAGCTTTAATAATAAAACTTATTACTGAACACCTGATGTTCTACTAAAATTTTCCAACTTGTTTCATATTAACGTGCTTACCCTAGTTTCTATCTATCCATCCATACATATATACGTATATCTATATATACACACACACACATATATATCTATATATATACACACACACACGCATATATATAATATACACACACACACGCATATATATATATATATATATATATATATATATATATATATATATATATATAAACACGTCCACGCTAATATGGTATAGTGAGAGTGAGTGATCAATACGGCATTGGTAGATAAGCATTATTTGTGGGTTCGCAAGACTCCCAATGGTTTCATTTAAAAAAGAATATGTTTACCATTATCAAGTTTGCCACATGCGAGCGTTGTCACGCTCTTCCTATTCGGAATGAGACAAACACCAACGTTCCTATGTGGCAGGATAGATAATTGTTAAATGATTCCTCTTTATCTGAAGCCTATTGCTGCAACCTAAACCCAAACATTATGTCTATATGCTTGATTCACATACAAGGAATACATTCATTTAATGTAATTGCGCGTAATAAATATATGCCCTCGTAATTAATTTGTTAGTTAAGTTATATGATTTACTCAGTTATTGTTAAATTATGTTGTCACACAACAACGCATGTTACTTCGAATTTGTATATTTAATAAACAGTCTCATAAAACTCGTTAAATTTTTGAGATTCCTGGCTTAAAGATGATTCATTTGCTTTCCACATCATAGCATTCAGCTGGACATACACACAGACTCACTCACTCACTCACTCGCTCACTCACACTCTCATTGGCTTGTCAATATATTTGCGGTGAATATGTTGCGGTAGTTTACTTGTTATCTCCAAACGTAAAGGTTCATCAAGAGACATTCGCCTCAAAGCCTTCGCATTTTTTTTTCTGTTTTCAATATTTTATTTTCTTCGTGAATTTTGTGGACTTCCATTATTCCCTATATCACTGAATCATTCCATTTCTATTTCAGAATCGAAAAGGGTGTGGTTGGACTCGAATTTTCCTTTAGTATTTATCTCAGTGAATTCAAATCAACGCTTCCCAGATTTTGACAATATGTAGGAAATCAACATAGTTGAAACTATATGTATCATTTTCCATATATCCACACATGAGATGTCCGTGTAATGATATCCGTGACCGGATCACATTGTCGAGCACGACAATTTTAACACTACATTGCAAAATCTTTAAATAAAGTTAACAGTCTTTAGGTGTTTCTGAACGGCAAATATCTCTCTTCGATGCAGTATATTTCTTGGAAAAGTCTCATTTTATCTCTTTCATTACCTGCAAGTCTACCATCACAGATAAAATTACAATTAAATATAATTTATTAATTTCCATTGTCATATTTTCCCAAGCATAACGTTTCGCGCTCTGCATTTTTTAATGACTTCATAAAAATGAAAGAGTCTGAGCTTAAGAAAGATTTTTTAAAACATTCTTTCTAGAAGCCCGATGCATCATCTGGAGTATCGTAATATTCTTAACTCGTAAATAACGAAACGAGTTAAAACATGGAACTTTTCATTTCCTTATTCAGTCTTAAATAATTTACATCTGTTGCCTATGAAAATGGAATCTTTCCTCCCATACATACATATATGCATACTTGCGTACATACATACATATATACTTGTGTATATACATATATGTACATGCAGGCATACAAACATGAATACATATATACACTTATATCGATATCTATATATCTTTATCTATGAATGTATGGATGTACATACATATATATATATATATATATATAATATATATATATATATTTGTGTGTATATATATGTATAATCATACATATACAAAATGGACAGACACGCACATATATATATATGTATATATATATATATATATATATACACATATATATATATATATGCATATATCATCATCTTCCTCATCTTAGAACAAAAGAAAACCGCAATGGGTCGAATCTACTCATCAATTCCAGGTGACGGCTGACAGGTAAATTACTTGAAGTCGGCAATTTTCGTTCAGCTGTTTCTATTTTTACGTTTCCATGCTTTTAATGTTCCATTCGGCAAAGGCATTAAAATTTTTTGCCTGATTTCTCTCCCTTCTCTTGTTTGAGAAATTTTTGGCTTTTAAATTTTAGTTTTTTATTTTGTTGCGTTTCTTATTTAAATGGCTTCCTTATTATTATGTTGTCACTCAACACAGTTGCTTTTTTTCTTCTCTCCAGCAAACTTCATAGTTTAAAGTGGCAACAAAAACAATACTAACAAGACGGAAGACAACAATAATGCAAAGCCGGAGGATGAGAAGGAAAAGATGAAGACGAAGGAGAAATCAGAGGTAGAGAGTGACGATGATGATGATGATGACGACAACGATGACAATGATGATGGTGATGATGATAACAGTAATTGCTTCATTTTGGCCTCAGAATTCTACACGTTACACATGTTTAGTAAAAGTTACAAATCATAAGGTGATATACATACACACACAAATATATATATATATATATATATATATATATATGTATGTGTGTCCCAGTATTTGTATGAATATAGGTATGTATATGTATATATATCTACGTGTATATATGTATGAATGTGTGTGTGTATATATATATATATATATATATATACATATATCTGTATACACACACACACATATATATATATGTACACACACACATATATATATATATGTACACACACACATGGTGGCCTAAATGCAACTTTAAAGTTATTCAACTAATTCGTTCGCATTGATATATTAACAGTACATAACTTAATTATTAAAAAAACTATGAAACCATCACTCCATACTAATTTACTTTGTGAGGTAGTAAGTCAAACGTAATAACATTTTTAGAAGAACTTTAAAGTGCCTACACGATAACTGTAAACCTATTTTGGGGCCTCCCTTTATACATACATATGTATATATAAATACATACACACACACAAACACATCTATATATACATAAATATATACACACACACACACACACTCACACACATAGATATATATATATATAATATATATATATATATATATATAAATATATATATATATATGTGTGTGTTGTGTGTGTGTGTTGAGCGCTGGAACTCGTAAATAATCAGGTTTGTGATCGACCCCTGGTCTTTGTTATATCATGGCATCCAACTTGGAGATGTCTACATAAATCTCGTTGCTCCACTGAACCGGATATCTTGCACATCGCTTGGCTCTCGGCATTTCGGTAATGCGAGTGAGAGTCGCTGTGATATTGAGAAAGATGCACTCGACTTATTAGTCTATGAAATCCAAATTTCTTCAAATACAACAGATCAAACACTGCAGTAATGGAAACAAGGTCTCTGTATTAGTTTTAGGTTGGTCACTGTTGGAACGCCTTGACCATAACTATGTTATTGCAATAAACACAATCATTAATGCATCAAGCAACGTCACCCCGGCCATTGATTGATTCAGTTAATTACCGAGCAGAAACGGTTACAGCTGGAATGTTCATTGCCGTAATTATTCCCGTTAGAGGTTTACAAAGATTTATATCTGGTCGCAGATACACAAAATGGTCATGGTTGGGACGCCTTTCATCATGTGCTCGTGCTTGAGCCGGTGTGGAACAACATGAATATATGCATGACTAGATGGGTATCATTCAAATAAATTTGATCATAAATGTTCAATTAATGTCTATATAAAATGAGAGGGATATGGAACTGATTGAGCAATGAAGTGGCACAAAATATGGAAGATGATGTGTTACTAAATGAGATAGAATCAATCAATATCGTATTGATTTACATAGGTTGTTCAATGAACCTATAATATTTCGGGTAAGCCTACCTTTTCCAAGTAGAGAAAGAAAACAATGAAAAAGGCGCAGAGAAATGTGTTATTCCTGGCAGGAATGAGATGTGAGGGGAATGATATTAGAGTGAGTAATCTTGTATCCCTACAGTCGTAGTACAACACAAATGGTAATACTTGGAATATCATTTCCCGTTCGTTATCCTATGTGGTTGACTTGAAATCAAATACCAATAGCGAAGGGCCATAATTAACCTCTAATAATCTATAAGCTAGAGTGGGTAG
>NC_043019.1:8313642-8363642 GCF_006345805.1 Octopus sinensis | reverse complement strand
CAAGGCTGTGTGGAAATTAAAGGAGATTTATAAATAGAAAGGTAATCTCACAGCTATATCTGGGATATCAGGGTTATCCCTTCATTAGAGACGACAAAAGGAGTTATTTTGGAATAAGGAAGTATAAAGGGATATGAGAGAATAAAAATATAAAATGTTTTTAAAAATGTGTAGGATGTTACTGTCGTAATGATTCTTGACCATGGTATGGATATTCCGATGGGAATTCATTATTTGTTATTATAAGAACAACACATTACGGACACACACACACACACACACACACACATATATATATATATTTATATATAACAAAGTGGAGTTGTAAGGTACCACACGAATGGAATTATATATGAAAGAAGGTTTGAAAATGCAATTTTATATATGTATATATATATAATATATATATATATATATATATATATATGTGTGTGTGTGTGTATGCATGCATTAGGTTTTGAAATAGATGAGTGTATCTCTTTCATCTCACTGTTCAGATATTTCTGTTCCTCTGCTCTAAACAATTTTTGCACAAATTGCGACCTATACTATTTACCTTTTAAGGAGATTTATCTCAGATCTTTGTTTGCTTTTATTCAATCTTCTCCAGTATTGCCTATCTTAATATTTTGTTTCCATCAATTTTTAGTCGTACTTCTTGTCTTTCTTTTCTCGTCTGCTTATTCTCTATTTTATATATTTTGCTTCGTTTCACGCTGGGCTTCCCTCTACTTGTATTAATTTTTCATTATTCTTTGTAAGATCTGTTTTTGTAAATCTATCCGTTTATATTATATAATATCATTTCTCCTTGCTTCGTATTCACTGTAAATACTTTTCTCTCTGAGATTTTGGGTAGTGTAATGGAAATGCAGTTATTTTTTCTTATTTTCCTGTCTAGTCTCAATAAATTTTCTTAGTATCCAGTTTAGTATACTGAATCTATAACTTATTACTATTGGTGAAGCTAAAGAAGTTACACTATTATCTTGCTATTTGTATCTATCTATTACAAGAAATAATCTAATGCGTCTATTGTGTATTTTGTTACAGTTTATTTGATTTATCAGTACTATAGTATTTTTTATTATTAATTCCGAAGTATTTCTACGTATGTGTTTCATGTAAAATTATTTATCGAACGTGATACACTTGCCGTTTATTAGTTATTCGCATTTCAAGTAGATTTTCTAACCAAACGTAATAGAAATCTCCTTACCGAATACGCAAGAATATTGGCAGTTGTTTAATGTATCTATGAATGGGTTCATATACGCAATATATTCTGTATAAGGATGGTTCTCTTCAAAAAGGTTTGTCAGTTTTTATTTCATTTGGAAGCCATCACATGCTGGCGTATTTATGGAGTTACTGAGCCCAGATATATTGCTGCGTTGATATAAACAGGTGAATTGCGCATGGGTTGCACTGATCTATGGTTCTTGTTCAAATCAAAACACAGTTCGGGTCTTCATTAATTTCTTTTTATGTCAAATCTAGATGCTGCATTGAAATATTTTAATTACGTTTCAATATTTTCAGTGTTGGAAATATTGTAAGGGATGATTATAACATTCACCCTTTCTAGTTCCGGATTTCTTTCTAAAATGCTGTACCTCCTTCATCAGCTCCATTTCCACCCTCATCTTAGCAGCCATTGTTATTATATTAACTTTGCCTTCTCATTATTCATTAAAAAAAATTAAAAAGTAATCGGTATTAGTAATGTTCTTACATAAAATCGGTGAGTTGGCATAACGGACACATGTCAGGAAAAAGCTTTCTCTTATTTATAGATTCTAAGTTTAAATTCGTCCAAGGCCACTGGACCTTTCATCGATAAGATGAATTACTTGAAGTACCTGTCTATATTGAGTAGTTATTATCGAGTTTTGCCCTCTTCTCAAATTTATTGGCCTTGTGCCTAAACAGGAAACTATAGAGCAGGAAGAACCGTTACTACGCCGGACGAAATGCTTAGCGACATTCCGTCCTTGTTACGTTCAGATTTGAAGTTCTATGGAATTCGAATCTACTTTCAACCTCTCGTGGACGATAAATCATGTACCGGTTGAAAACTGAATTTCAGGCCTTGTGCCAATTGTAGAAAGTATGTTGACTTCCGGGGTCGGTAAATTAAGTACCAGTGGAATACTGAGGTTTATTTAATCGACTGTCCCCCTCCCTACAAATTTCAGACCTTGTGCCTTCTTCTTCTACTTGGTGGTAGTAGTAGTAGTAGTAGTAGTATAGCTAATTTCGCCGACTCAGTTGTTCTGGCATTTCCAGACATATACCGTTAATACCTACCAAGCAAGCATATTTTTTTTCAATTCAGAGATTACAAGCGCAAATTGCACTTCTCTCTTACTGCACTATTCCAATGCAGCCAGAATGTCTCCCATATGTATTTTGTCCTTGTTGTATTATGTTTTGAATGTTTGATGCTTCTAAGATAAAGATCTCTGTCTCTCTCTTTTTAGCAAAAGCTTCATTATCCGTTCTAGCCCCTTATCACATTAATAACCTTCAGTACCAAACAAAACCTCAAAAAAAAAAAAAAATTACTCTATACTATTTCTTCAATTAAGATATCTATTTCTATTGATATTACAAACGCATATATAATTCACACAAAACACTTCCTCCGAATATCTGCCAGCATTTTTCACATAGTCTCCTACATTTTTTCAGTCATCTTCCATCTTTTCTGCTAAAATAATATCTGGTCACAACAGCCTGGGAATGTATGACTCAAAAAAATTGTAAAAAAATCCCTTTGTTCTCTACGTTTTCAATGACTTCTTTTGTCCATTGTTTGCTCCGGCGTTGTGCAAGATGGCGGATATTGTCCATGTGTTTATAACAATAAGTGAAGTTATAGCATTCGGTTTGAAATGTTGTATACTTCATATTATTTGTAAGTATCTCTCACTCGCGTCACACGCACATACATACAGACACAGGTATACGCAGACAAATATACAAAACCAGCCAAGGCAACTGTTTTGCGTTCACAAGAGCATACTCCTCCCGCACGGACCAAAGCACGCACATTCGCACGAGCAAGCGCACGCTCATAGAGAGAGAGAGAGAGAGAGAGCTTACCCGTGCACCGCCAATACTGGAAGCGCATTCGTGTTTAACTATCATCATGACTACCACAAAAAAGACATACGCATTCGCTTGTTGAGCCATTTTCACACACACACATATTCTGGACTGACAAATTACACACACAGACAAGCAAACATATACACAGACCTACACACTCGCACGTACACCCAAGCATATTCTTACAGAGACAAGCACAATATCACCTTTACCGCCAACACCGCCAACATCACCGACAACGACAAGGTCACAAGCAAAAATACACACTCACAGACAGACAAACACTCACTAACTCACACACACACTTGACCTGTTTTCACACACGCAAATATTTTCGCTAACCTACAAATTGAATACTTCCGCATATTAATATAGACACATTCGCGACCGCTCGATGACACACAACGCTACGCCATCATTTATATACACACGCCGCCGACATATACAGATACTATCAGTGACACCAACGCTTACACCCGCACATATATACACACTTATACACTTACTCAAACACACACATACGCATATACATATTTATAAACTTACACACGCACACACACATACGCATATACATATTTATAAACTTACACACGCACACACACATACGCATATACATATTTATAAACTTACACACACACACACACACACACATACGCATATACATATTTATAAACTTACACACGCACACACACACACATACGCATATACATATTTATAAACTTACACACACACACACACACACACACATACGCATATACATATTTATAAACTTACACACACACACATACGCATATACATATTTATAAACTTACACACACACACACACATACGTGTTGACCAGTTTTCACAGACATAAATATTCCCGCCACGCAAAGAACTGATAGTGTGTCTTTCCTGAAGCAAAGAATTATCCATTCGGAAGAATAGGTTTTCCACACAGGACTTCTCCAAGATTAGTTCCAATTGCTGTGATCAATGACAATTTGTAATATCCAGTGACATGGAAATGACCGAGGAGCGAGAGAAAGAGAGGGACACAGAGAGAGAGAGAGAGAGAGAGAAGGTAGCAGAGAGATAGACGTCCAAGGAGTATAGATTAACCTATCAACGCATACTTCTTTACGCGGGATATTTGTGCATTGATGAAAGTGTTTATATGTGTGTGTGTGTGTGTGTGTGTGTGTATATGTTTATATAACGGCACATCATGATAGATGTGTACAGCACATTGTTTGGCTGTACTAGGTGTGGTACAATGAAAACAAACAATATATATACATACACACATACACACAAATATATATATATATGTATATATATATATATAAGCTGGTGTGTTGAGTATTTCCAGAAAGCGTTAGATTGAATATGTATATAACACACACACAACCACACATACACACATGTACACAAGAAAGAAGCACAAACACTTGTATTTTATATATAGTCACAAATAGTTTTATATGTATCCATTTATAAATGAAGGTATGTGTCTGAACACACACACATTCACACATACTTCAAACGCATAAAACTGGTGGCATAGATAGATAGATTGATTGATAAATGGATAGATAAATATATTGATAGATTGATAAATGGATAAAGAGATAGATAGGTGATTAATAGATAGATAGATGATAGATAATAGATAGATAGGTAGACAGATAATAGATAGACAAATAATAGATGAATAGATAGACAGAGAAATGGATATGTCATCATATGAATTATTTGTGAGGTACTTTTGCACAGAACGGATTAAAACGCTTGTTTTGCAATGACGATGTCCTGGATTCAATCCCACTTTTCGCTTTGTTAAGCCTGTCTCTTACTCCGTATTTACGGTTGGACCAAATGCATGTCCGTGAAATTAAGTAGACAAAAACAGTGGAAAAGCTTGTTTGATTAATTGTACCTGTTAAAATCAACAGCTACCACCTTCCCTGGCAAACTGCTTCAAGCTGAACAACATTGAGTAAGAGGCTCTCAGTACTACAAAATGTCTGTGAAAGCCAAGAGCACAGCACGATACAAATTTGTCTGGTGATCCCCCAGAGATTTCTTTTGAAATGAAAGTCATGTTTGCTGTAATGGTGTTTACACAGGTTTAAAGTGTCACCTTATAAATACTAAGTGTACAGGTATTACTAAATTTTCGGAATAGCATATCTCGAAGCAAACGCATAAAACTATAAACAAAATAACACTATAGACAAAACAGTAAATCTTGAGTTGAAAAACGTTTTGTATAGAACATGTATGTATGTATGTAAGTGTATATGCAGTATGTATGGATGTAAATTGAGGGTAATAATCCTTTCTCCTATTGGTACAATGCTAGAAAGATTTTTGGGGTGAATAAGTTGATCCCATTGATCCCAGTGCTCACCTGCTGCCTATTTTATTGACCTCTGAAAGATGAAAGGGAAAGTTGACTTCGGCAGAATTCGAACTCAGAGCGTAAAGAAGGGTGACTTGCCGCTATGCAATATTCCCACCGTACTAACGACTATTCTGCAAGAAATAATATTTTCTACTCTAGGCACAAGGCCCGAAATTTTGGGAGAGGAAGCCAGTCGATTACATATATCCTAGTACACAAATAGTACTTAATTTATGACCCCGAAAGGAAGAAAGACAAAGTCGACCTCGGCGGAATTTGAAATCGGAATGTAAAGATTGACGAAATACCGCCAAGCATTTCGCCCGGCGTACTTACCTTTCTACCGGAAATACTCAGTTCAATATGTTTTTGCGCAGTGCCAGGAACGTTGAGGAAGATAAGCCGATTACATCGATCCCAGTGATAGACTGCAAGGTCTTTTATCGACCCATGACGGTATGGATGGCAAAGGTTTACATTGAACGTAAAATCGGACGACACGCCGCTAACTCTTTCGTTCGGTGTCCTAACAATTCTACCAAGTCACCAGTGTGAATAATGGCTTCATATTTTGACACAACGCCAGCAGTTTCAGAGGAGGGACTAAGTCGATTACATTAAGCACAGTAGTCAGCTGGTACTTATTTTATGGACACTCGAAAGGCAAAGTCAACCTTGGTCGAACTTGAACTCATAGCCACAAAACATTGTGCTATGGGTGCTAACGTTTCTGCCAGGTCGATGCCTTGAATAATAATCTTTTTTGCTACAGACCCAAAGCCTGAAATTTGGAGAAAGAAGGGAATAATTGATTACATCGACCCCAGTATTCAACTGGTATTTATTGAATCGACCCCGAAATAATAAAAGGCAAAGTCGACCTCAGCGGAATTAGAACTCAGAACGTTAACTGACGAACGAAATACCGCTATGCGTTTCATAATAGCGGGTGGCTAGAGAAGGAAATTTGTGATAGAGGTAGTAGATAAAAATTGTGCAACCTGTCACTATGGAACTGAACATAGATTCGCATAACTCATAGTTTAGGCTTATAGCCACATGTCAACGACTTCGCTGCAAATGAATAAATGTGTACAAATATATGTGTATGGGAGAGCGGCGCATTAAATTTGAGGCAATACGAAAGATTTTATATGCGTGTGTGCATATGTGCGGATGTGGGTGTGTGCTGTATGTGATGTATTGTAACTTTGAGATGATTGCGTAATGCTACGTATGCATAGGATTAACTAATACGTATAAAAATGTGTGTGTTTCTCTGTAGACTTCTTTGTATGCATACGGTGAAACATACCGTCACTCACAAGCATTTGTGTGTGTGTGTGTATGGTGTGTGTGTGTGTGTATGGTGTGTGTGTGTGTGAGTATGGTGTGTGTGTATTGAAAGGTCGAATATGAGAGAAAGGTAGAAAATGAAAGTGAAAAAATAAATATTGATATATTAATAGAAAAATAGACACACGCTCACTTACATATGTGAGTGTGTATAAGTGTATATATATATATATATATATATATATATACACATATATGCATACACACCTCTATATATATATATACATATATATATATATATATATATATATATGGTTACACACATCTATATATATGCATACACACATCTATATATATATATATATATATATATATATATATATATATATTCATAAATACATATGTGTGTATGTTTCTGTAAAAAGAAGATGCGCAGAGTAAGAAAGACAGACTCACAGATGACATAGACAAATAGAGAGAGAGGGGGGAATAGAAGGAAAAAGAGCGTGGGAGAGAGAGAGAGGGAAGGAGATGCAGAGTGGAGTAAAAACATTGAGTGAAATAATTACGTATAAAAGTTTTGACAACTAATAATTCAACGGACGGTTGGACATTTCTCGTGACACTACGACACTCTAATGACCTCACTCAATAACTGGTTAAGCGTTTCATTCCATCATATCTTTAGATCTTTGAAGCCAGTCGAATTATGAGAGATATACCGCCATGTTTGAATTGAAATAGTCATTTCGAATTGTTTATGTAAGCCTCTGTGTGTGTGTATATGTGTGAGAGAGAGAGAGAGAGAGAGAGAGAGAGAGTGAGTGAGTGAGAGAGAGAGAGAGAGAGAGTGAGGTGTGTGTGTGTTAAATTCGACGTCTGTTTGCGTAACGTTGTCCGTCTGTGTATGTATGCGGGTGAGAATATTTCATAAGATAGTGTTTTGTTATGTTATTCGCCGTCTGCAGTGTTTAGCCCTAGGTCAGCCTGTTCAAGATGATCTATGATCAAAAGTATTCGAGCCGTGAATAACCGCTTTTATTTCTATGTGAAGGGAACCGAGGAGAACCTCATCCATTGAAAATTTTATATGTTTATTTATTCGTTTCTCTCTCTTCTTAAGTGGTTATTTGAAGATTTGTTTGCTATTTCTAGCAGGTCGAGTAATCATACCGAAGTTTTCAGTTGGTTTGCGATGTTTACTTGTTGATTGTGATGGCTTTCTTTAACCCCAGGTCAGCTTATCTGTCCAGACATATGATCAAAAGGCTTTTATCTCTGCCGACCCAGAGCTTCCGTTGCGACCCGTTCATGTCAAACGATATTATTTAAACTAAGGATTTCTCCTTAGTTTAAAAGAATACTGTTTTCGGAGAGATTCGGTTGCTGTTTCTAGCATATTGTGCGACGGAGTCGAGGCTTCACTATTGAGCAATTATATTTTCTGTGTATACTGGTTTCAAATTTTCGCACAAATGGTGGCAGGAAACGATTACATGGAAACCATGCTTAGCTGGTACTTGTCTCCTAGACTCCGAACGGATGGGAAAACGAAGTCGACTTCGGTGGGATTTGAACTCAGAAACTAATGACGTACGAAATTCCGCTAAGCGCTTTTGCTAAACGTGTTTCTGTGTATATTGATATGCGGTTATGGTAATAAATGTATTTTAATAAATATATATATATATATATATACTAGCAGGATAACCCGGCTTTGCCTGGGATTAAGTTAGGATTATTAAGCTAACCAAGTTCTTTATTTCAAAACAAACTAAGTAACATCGACGTCAATTTTGGGCGAAATCCGTTGAAATTGGTTGATATATATATATGGGCAACACACACATACATACATACGTACGTACGTACGTAGATCTATTGCATTCATGTTTTTTGCACGTATACATATTCGTGTGTGTGTGTGTGTGTGTGTGTGTGTGTGTACGTGTTGCCCGTATATCAACAAAACACTTATTTCCTCGATGGAATAAACAACAAAAGTCTTAACAAAAACTTACTCGTCGCTAGAAGGGGACTTAACTCCAGTTTGCAAACAATGGTGATTTCTCCGACTTGAAAATTATTAAAAGTTTCGGATGGAAATTTATTTTTATTGCTATTCGCTGGTGCCTCTGGGAAAAATAAGTCGACAAAAATACAGCTAGGATCATGACGAATGTCCTCCTATATTTGGAACGACATGCGTGCTAGTTTGTGGACGTGCATAAATTTTATTCACGTGCACACACACATCCTGCATTTTAGATACACACACACACACACATAATAGATATATATATACATAGATGTGTGTGTGTGTGTGTGTGAATTTGATTAAATGTGAGTGCGTGTCAGTGCATGTTGATGTTAATGTATATGTGCCCATATATGAATGTGTGCTTGGAGATGTGATTGCGCGCATAAGTTTTCAGTTTAATGAATGTGTGTGTGTGTGTGTATAGAGGCCTTTATGACTATGCGTCCGCGCTTATTGCGTAAGCGCCGCGTGTATAGATATGCGTACACGTGTACTCGGATATAATATTGAGTGAGTATTGGTGCATACCACGCATGTGCCCGTGTATGTAGCCAGTTATGCATATAAACAAATTAGATATATTAATTATATTAAATATATTGAATATATGATATTTAAGGAATGAAATACAAAATAATTATATATGCACGCACGCACAAGGTGGACACTTTCATATGATGAATTTATGTGTATAAGCATTTATACTTAATAATTCTTCATTTGAAAGTCTCCACCTTCTGTGTGTAAACATATATAATTGTTATTAATATAATCAATGTACATCATTGCCTCTATGTATGTATTACATATTTCGAATACAATGTTTAAGTTTGCCTGTGATTTAAATGTCAGTCGCTGTGTCCATTCCTATGTATATTTATGTCCAATTGTGTGTCTGCATGCTGTTATATTTTAAAAGGTGTAAACGTATAGAGAGCCAGGTTATCAGAACAACGATTTGCTGTGGAGCTGCTTTAATAGGTGATATTTTTGTTGAGTATTGTAAATAATCTCATGCTTCAAATCGTATTATCCGTGTCCTTACCGAAATGCTTCTTTTAGCTTTACAGAGGTGAACTTCATGATTTTCGCAATTGTATACATTTGTTCTAACATGATTAAACAAAATGAAAGGCGAGAGAGCTATAAACGCCCCAAACAAGTTTCCCGGTGTTTGTGGATCTAGCTTATATTTTAGTACTATAATAAGGGGAAGTTTGAGAAGAGAAATTAAAATTCTTTGGTGCTTCCTTTACTATCTTTTCAGCTCTACATCAGTTTATCACTCTATTTCTAATTAACAGTCTCTCTTCATTTCTCACACTATACACTTGTCACTCTCTCTGCTACTCTGCCTCTCTCTATTCTCTCTATCTCTTTTCCCCTTCTCTCTCTCTCTCATCTTTGTGGGATGTTCTCAAAGAGCTGTGTCTATTTTCTTGCCAACGGCAAAATTCTTAATCGTTACAAGTTGTTTGAAATCTGTTTGGAACAAAAAATGTAGATCACAGTAATATTCAAATTACATGAATAAATTGCTATTATCAATCTGCTCGGGTTACATCTTTATATTTTGGCTTTATTATGACCTCATCTCTGAAATATAGAGTTTACCAAACTTATCAGTCCCCAAAATATGTTATATCTAACTAATTATGTTATATCTAACTAATGACTTTCTGTCATTCACCTAATACCTCACAAGCAACATTCTTAAACCATTGTCAATCCACAAAAACCTCACAATCAAAATGTCTATACCAATGTCAACATGCTGAACTCAAACAAATTTTGCAAACCTGTTTCATTGTCATAAATTGAATAATGGCCGTCGGGTGACAGAGAAATATAACGTCACCATATATTTAGTCACATAATTTTACTTATTAAAGTCACAACTTGACGTGGTAGATTTTGCTAATTTCACCTTTCTGACATCAGTAACATTTTTATCAACTAAGCTCCACTGGATATCTAAAATATGTCCTATCTCCACCGGTTATCCTCCACGCCTTCTTTCTATTTGCAAGGTGTTCAGTACTATTGCCAGGACACAATGTCACATGTGTATGGCAAAAATAGTTTCCTTTTCATACAGATGAATTGGGCTACAAAAGATGGAACCATTTGCTTTCGCCACTGACTGTAGAACACAAAATAAATGATTCGGTGAAAAGAGTCAATTTACTGGCAGTATCGGGATAAGATATCAATAGCAGAGTAGTTCTGACATAAATATCAACGCTTTGACTGTACAAACATTGGTATCGAAAAATAAAGGCGAAATAAATCACACGGAAAACAGCAAATATTTTATTTAAAAGAGAGGAAGGAAATATTAACAGACTGGTGGAAAGTATTTTAAAAATGAAATAGAATAAAACATATATATAATGATAATAACCCAAAGCAAATCTAAAAGAAAGTGTCCAGAGTTATGTCTGTCTGTCAGAATAAAGAAATAATTTATTTGTTCGAAAAAAAAATGGCAGAACCCATTAAGATATAAAAATGAAAACAACGGAGGAAGAAGTTTCTAATTCAAAGAATTTAATGAGAAATTCTAATTTATGTAGACAAGATCTCGGTCTATTTTAGTAGAGAACTATCATAAATTCCTGATAGGTTAAAACATTGATAGTGGAAATTGATGTGGTCTGCGTTGGCAATAATTAGTTCATAGAACATTTTATAGAAATGTTGCATAAATTTAATTGCTGGGAGGACTGACCTACTTCGCAAACATTATAACTCACTGCAGAGTCTGTCTGTCTGTCACATAGCGCATAATTTCGGTGGACGTGTGTGCATGTTAATTTTAAACTGATGTCTATTTGAACTTTTGCCGGTTGTCTAATGTTGAATCAAACGGACGGTCGAATGCAGGGCGTGGGTTCAATTCTCAGTATGGAAAATGTATGGGCTAGGTTTAAAACTCAGACTGTACCCTGTAATGCTGAAAATAGTGCAGCAGGGACAGCGAGTGAGTTATAGAAGCAAAACATTCCGGAATGTGATGGAGTGCTATATCCTATCCTTACAAACTGACCATAGGTTTTTTTTATTTTTAGAAAAAGCTAGAATATTAATTATTATTACACATTAACTAACGTATCAATATAGAACTAATATCTCGCGAGTGAAAACTAATTAATTGCTTGAAATTTCTAAGAAAAACAAATGGACGAATTCGTGAACTTCAAGTGAGTTGTGAAAATTACAATATACATATAGAAAGAGTAAAAATAGAATGTTTAAGACACACATTTTAGTTGATAGGTAAAGGAGATTGATCCTGAATGAAGATGACTGAGAGTGATTGAACTATTTTGCCTGTGTTTGAGATGTGTATGTGTCAATATGTGTGAGTTTATAACCTAGGTTACATTTTTCATATGTGGATATGACTGTACGTGTGGCCACGGTCACCTCGACGACATTTGACCAATTTTACCAGAAAAAATATTGCTTTTTATAAGTTATCATAATAATACTGATGTATTACTTTCCTAATACCGTAAAAAAAAATATATATCAGGCCCATGCATAAATCAATTTTCTGAATGACCCCTTATTTCACTGAATATATACTCCACGTTAAAGATGATATGCATAACGTTTCATTAGCATATGTCGGATAATATCTTCCAAGCTATAATTATAGAGCATGTAGAAGTTTGCGAAACACCGGCAGTTCAATGGAAGTTACGTGGTTAAATAAATATATATTCAGATCTCATTCGCTTTGACTTGATGCTTTCATACACTCCTACACAAATATCTTCACCAATAAGACCTTCTCGATGTTCAGGTATCTGATATTGTTTACTGTGTCGACTTTGTGTGACATTACATGACTCTCTGAACCCACATCCTGTACTACTCATTTACACACACACAGGCTTGTAGGTATATTTATATATACACATGTATATGTGAGTGTATGTAGTGTGTATATATATATCATATATATATATATGTATATACATATATATATAGATAGATAGATAGATAGAGAGAGACAGATAGAGAGAGAGATACGTACGGACCTAATTTTCTCGTTTATTTCCCGTTTACTGTTCTGTTTAATCATGTTCCTTTTTAACTATAATTTTTAAGACTTAACGACTTAACTGTCAACCATGTCTTGCTAATCAACTGGAACCGTCTGTGTATGGTTCTCATGATACATCTCCTTCGCTTCCTCGAACGGTTATATAGAATATTTAATAATAATAAGATCAGGAGAATGTTTCTAATAAAGGTAGCATCAATAAAAATATCATTAATTATTTTCAATTTATCTAAAAATTATACAAACCTTCTAATTTCCAATTAACTAGTAACCATAGAAGAAAATTAGTCGCAGTATTATAATTATCAACTTTATGTGGCAGAAAACGCTACCAATACTATTAAGACTGATTATTGCATCTTCAACTTCCATGAAATAAAATTTAAACACAGTGAGGGCATATCTTATGCATTTCATCCGCTACATATTTCAATTTCACTTTCTTTCTCTCTACTTCTCTTTCACTTTCGCCCTTCCTAAACACATACCCTTGCGTGCGCGCGTAAATACGTAGATTATGTTTGTAAAATTAATCATAGAAAGGTTCCAATAAATTTTCAAGAAACTAAAAAATATTTTGTAGAGTATATTTTTATGTTGCAGAAGCCTCTCCTTTTTATCATTTACTAGTTGCTGGCTATCTGATAGTGTGCGAAACGGCTGTAAGGGCATCTCCAGATTGTTTCTATCGTTACAGCAGAAAGGTGCTTACACTTTGACCTAATGCTATGGATACCAAATCATGTCCGTCCTGGACCAGGTCGTCCGAGCAAAACATATTTAGATCAGTTCACCAGAGATAATGAATGTCTCCACGAAAACGTCCCTCGACTCATGCAGGACCCAGATGGAAGGCATGTGCGGGTTAAAAATAATTATCTGCTATATAATGAGAACGGACAGGACATGTAAATGAAAGAATCCCTGTTTTCATCATTTGATATATTTATAAAAAAAACTATAGACTATGAAACCAAGTGTTATTAATTTATGAAGATTTCCTGGGACGAACTGAAAAGCAATGTCTGTCATACTTGCAAGAGCTCATCTGTTCGATGCCTTCTTTTGTGAAACAGTCCAAAGAGATTTAAAGATGTTACAGGAATTATTTTATTTGTAGCTCATAAATAGAAAGTGATTTGTCATACAGTATATATAGATATGTCTTATGGTAGTCTTTATACGATAAACTCTAAGTTTCTCGGATACGTCTGTGAGTTGTCACTCTAAGCTACTGCATCACGTATTCCATGCTGACACCTTGTTTACAATCAAATCATTTAATATTTTAATTCCACACCTACGGAACTAACACGTTAACAGTGTGCATATAAATAGAGATTATTATTTTTATATTAGTCCACACTATGCATCACCATGCATTTTGGATTGCTAGAACAGCGTCGATATCATTTATAAATAAAAACAAATCTGCCAAGAAACAAACTTACGTACACAAACTCATTCATACATAAATGTAAGAATATATATCTATACACAATTACACAAACACTCATAGACACACACATATATATATATATATATATATATATATATATATATACGTGTCTATATTCAGGTGCATTCGTGCAGTGTAATGAATATGTAATATATTTCAGCGTTATGCAATGGCTGAGGGAATGTGTTTAACGCAGCTACGTTACAAAGTGTGATGATTGAAAATATTCATGTAGATACCTGGAAATATGTTATCTGGTTCCAAATGAAGCATGGCATTAATTTCATTTCGACTTAATAGAAATAATCGCAAAGGTATTTATGAATGAGAAATATACCACTATTCATAATCACGACTGCATTCATATATTCCGATAACTGTCGGTATATTTCTGCTTGCATTTATAAACAAACGGCCTAAACAATTACATTAGTAGACGCGCGCATGCGCAAACTCACAGGTAAGCGCGCACTCATATATACACATTCATACAAGCATGCGTAATCTTACATATACACTCACGTGTATGCTTGAATATATACATATATATATATTGGGTTGTATACTTCTAAGCAATCCGTACGTATTGTTTATGTGTGTATGCATGTACGTATACATGCATACGTCCGTGTGTGTGTGTATAATTCTACATACGTAGGTAAATATATGCACGTATACGTGTCTATGCTTTCTCTCGAGTAACGGTGGAAACGGTAGAGTCTTCAGTTCCTGTATTACTGTCTCGAAACGGGATAGATGGAAACTTTATAACATCATTTTGAATGGAAACGGTAAGAGGATGGCTTGCATAACAGATTTCTTCAGCCATAACAGATTCAGCATAAACAAGAAAATGAATATCAACAACCACTAAAATCCGTAAAACAGCCAAAAATACGATATAAAATTTGCTATAACAGAAAGTAAAACGGAACACTGGTCACGGCGTTTACGCTAGCTTTATCTGCAGAAAAACAAACAGTATCCGCAGATATATTCCGTAAAGGAATCATGTCTGCTGAACAATATGAATAAATGTCGACATTGGAAGTGAGGATACTGAAGATAAATGGTGTATACATTCAGTTGATATTGTTCATTACTCACGTGTAGCTGTGATACGCAGGAATATAGCTGTCGATATTGATGAAGAAATCAGAAAGAATGTTCTTGACGTCATTATGAAATTAGGAAAGGGAACTCTTTGCGTTGGCATGGAATTGGAAGACTCGAAGTGTTCCAACGAAATTACTATCACGTATTAACTATAGAACAAATGGTGATTAACGCAAGTCGGTAATACAGTTAGTAACTAATAATAATTGTTGGATTCAACGATATAAAAGCAAAAGATGAGCTCGACTATGTCATAGGAAATATATATTATCGACAGAGGCAGTATTAATGCCGAGAGATAATATTTATCCTCACTTTAACGTGGATGCTCAGAAAAACTATACAGTGTTAGATACCATGAGAGAAAAACATTTTGGCTTTAGATGCAATATGCAAAACACGAGAGTATTTTGCGCCAAAACCCAGGATGATAGATTCACTCTACTGGAGCAGAATTCACTCTAACAGGACATTCGCATTTAAATGTTCTGATGGGGATGACACAATTGTTTAATATGTTGAAAAGGATATAATTTCCTAAATGTTTTCACTTTTGCATTAAGGATATTTTAACGTTCGACATTTAAAGAATGGTCAACGCTCTTGAATTTCGTTCCCCATCCACTTAATTCACACATATACCATATTATTTCACTATTGCATCACAGTGGCCTAACGCAAACTGCAGAATCCATTCAATATATATTCAGCAACAGCATCACTCATCTCCAATGGTAAACAATAGTGTTTTTCCTTCATTTAGTAGGACGGAATACGTTTGGCTATTTTGCCTCTTGCTCTCCATCTGTATGCGACTGCAAACAATATCTAATTATAATTTCACCGCAATACAATCGTCAGTGCTAGCGATATAATCACCAACTGGTTTATTATATTGGATAACATTCCGTCTCCTTATATGCTGTTACATTTGCATTCATTTGATTAAGAAAATTGTTTATATTACTTGGCATCCCTCAGGTAAATGTCTGCGATGTTAATATTTTATAATTCTCAATAACATAACATAAAAATTCCCAGGTGGTGTTTAGAGTAATGTTTTGTCAAAAAATGATCTGTGTAATTTCTCTTGCTAAAAAAAAAGTTGTTTATTGATGTTTCTTGTTATTTCCATTCTTTTTTACGTTTGTTTCTCAAGGAAACGATCTAGACATCTTAACATGGCCAACATCAGCTGCAAATTTCACGAAAACAGTCGAAACTTAATAATATTAAAAGACGCCCCTTCCAAATATGTAGCAACAATTATTTGTTCGTTATTTTATTCGGGATTTTTCACATTTCTTCACGTATTTAGATAGATAGTTACAGAGATAAGAGCTTTCTTAAAATTTTCAACCATAAACTCCATTCACAAGACACTTTTAAACACCCAAGATAAACTACAAACCAATAGTGCAGGCTGTCAAGTAGTTAAAATCTGAAAATTATACACACACACACGCGTGTATGTTTGTGTGTGTGTGTGTGTGTGTGTGTGTGTATAACAGAAGACAATATTTGGTCTTGTAAGATCACTTCTTAAACAGAGTTAGTCAGTACAAGCATTCTAAGAGTCCAAGAATTTCCTATAACTTTATTTGGTTTGATTGGATAAAATGATGCACGGGACTGGCTCCCAATTCGGCACAAATTAGTTATAACACTGGTGCTACAAATTAACTTGAGACGATCAACTTCACTCCAGGTTTTCTTATGCTATTTTACGGTTTTTTAAAGAAGTAAGTTCTAACAAAACATGCTAAATAACCCATTTGCTGGGACCGTATCAGGGGCTGCTAATCCTGGGAAACACACACAAACACACACACATACACACACAGACAGACACACACACACACTAATAAGAAAGAAGCTTCCTTCAGACCTACGAACTCTGCTGTATTATCACTAAAAAAGTCACTCTTCTCGTCAACTAATGTATATTCTTTCCATATTTAGCCTATGTTCTTTAATGAAAGAAACGGTGGATGCTATGAATCCCAGTTTTTGATCCAATTTTTTTCAATTCCGGATTGAGAATAGATAGAATAGAGATAAGATGTGATATGTGAATGTATATAGTCGGATAACATGCAGTAATACATCTTGTCCAGGCCTCTAATAATTGTGAGGCTCTAGAGCTTAGCCGATTTTCAACCACACTGAAGATCCTATATTTTATTATTAGGACAGAAGTCACTATTATACCACTCTTATAGCATATACTCACTGCAAAAAGTCTAAGAGTTTTGCGAGTTGATACGTGCTAAAGCATAAAACCTTTGGTCCTTTAGTCACTGTGTTGCTTCTTCGAAATATGTATGTATGTATGTATGTATGTATGTATGTATGTATGTATGTATGTATGTATATGTATGTATGTAGTATGTATGTATGTGTATGTATGTATGTATGTATGTATGTGTATGTATGTATATGTATGTATGTATGTTGTATGTATGTATGTATGTATGTATATGTATGTATGTATGTATGTAGATAGATAGGTGGATAGATAGATAGATAGATAGAGATAGATAGATAGATAGATAGATAGATAGATAGATAGATAGATAGATAGATAGATGATAGATAGATAGATAGATAGATAGATAGATATAGATAGCTGTAAAACTACGTTGTTTAACGTTATGAGAAAACTGAACGAAGCTAATTAGAAAAGCCTCCTGTTAAATGATAGATAATCAAGTGCGATGAGGAAGACATCACCTTGGCACGACGGTGGTGAACTGAAACACTAATTATTCCGGTTCACTAACGTAAACAATTGATCTGAACTGCTTTGCTCTTAACTTCCTACTATAATTTCTCAACTGGGATATCTGGAGCCGGCGGTTTTAATTGCATTTGTGACACAATAGCAAAACCGATATATGAAAACGCATGAAAATGTAAAAGCATTGAAGTGAAAATTCTCTGTAAAAGCGTGGGAAGCGGAATGTAAACGTTCATGAGTTGTACGTGGCTGTATGCGAATCTGTGTGTCTTTCTATTTTAATTAACCAACTGAGACAGTTCATATGTTTGCATATATATAAATACATCTGTCCATTTGCACACAACCATAAGCACACTTCTATATACACTCTCAGTTGCACAAACATACACACAGCTGTATAGGAATATTCGTATGAAGTTGTAGTGATTAGATATCCACTAAACATGCACATCGATTTCAAACCTTGGTGCAAGGGCTACAAATTCGAGTGAGGGGTTCAATCGATTACATCGACTCCAGTTCTCATCTGGTAGCTATTTTATCGACTCCGAAGTGGATAAAAAGTAACCTCAACCTCGGTGGAATTTGAACTCAGATCATTAAGACGGACAAAATGCCGCTAACCTTTTTCCGGTCAAGCTAATGATCCGGCCAGACCACTGCAGGTGACAATATATACCTATTGATACATCAGGTGTACCGTTTTGGAAGTAATGTTGTAGAGCTAAGCTGTGTGTCGAGATGAAAGCTGAGCAGTGATTGGACCAAACCTCCCCATCCATCTTTGGGAAGGTGTTAAAGGTTCAGGGTTCGAAGCCCAACGACAGTCGACCATCGCTTGCGACATCAGTATATTTTGCACAAAGCTACATTCCCCGATGATGAATGAAGGCTGAGCATCTTGTTTAACATGTTATCAATAAGTTACAAAAACAAACACACGCAAAGATATACAAAAACAAGCAAACACACAAATTATATATTTGTGAAGATGCGTGTGAGTGTGTGTAGGTGTGTGAGAGTACATGTGAATAAGTGTGTGTATCTCTCTCTTTCGATCAATCCTCAATCAGTCTCTCTCTCTCTCTCTCTGTGTTTCTATCTCTCATCGAATAGGAGAAATAACAGCCATCCCTCCAATACACCATGCAAGTGAATGAAAAAAACGCAAAAATGAGAACACCCCTATGTCAAATATTAAACACCTACTATGAAAAACAATATGTAAACCCAATCGTTTTGAAAAACATTGGAACAACATAAATGTTTGAGTTACACATGAACATGGCTTCGAATTAAAACAAAACAAATGCCCATGATTCCACATAGACAAACATCAGAGCTGCGGATTCAAGGAGTTGTCCCATCAAATATGCATATTTTTTACGTCTTTTCTCTTCTGCTTGTTTCAGCTACTACCCCGCGACATGCAATGGCCTCGCGTTGAATGGTTTAATAGAACACATATATATATACGTACATACACACACACACACACATATATATACATACACACACATATATATATATACATACATACACACACACACACACATATACATATATACACACACACACATATATATATATATAAACATACACACACACACACACATATATATGTATATAAACATACACACACACACACACATATATATGTATATAAACATACACACACACACACACATATATATGTATATAAACATACACACACACACACATATATATGTATATAAACATACACACACACACACATATATATATATATTTCTGTGAATATATATAATTAGATATACATACGTTTATATGTATATATATGTATATACACACACACACTCCTCATTTACGGCAATCTTTTTAAGCTCATGATATTCCTAGATGTCGAAAATTAATAGGGGATGGCCAGGGCTGGTTGATACCTTTCCTTCGTTCACTCAAACACGACTGACCTTGACTTACACAGAAATAATAACTCCAGGAATCAAAGAGTGAAAGCTATTATTTTGTTGAAAACCTTACTATATTCCATATATCTCCAGCTGCCAAAGATATTAGATTCACAGTATTAAAATATAAAATTTCATTCCTCGAGCTACAAATATGATGTAAATAAGGCAAAAAATGTGTGTATGTGTCTGTGTGTATAGGTATATGCATGCCTGATACTTCTATGATCGTTTACATCAACCAAACAAATGGAAATGATTAGTTCACGTACACACATAGCCATAGACATATATTTTTTGCACCGTACACTGTAGTGCTGAAGTATTTAAACGTATACACACACACACACACACACACACACACACACACATATATATATATATATATATATATATATACGCATATACACATAAATATGTGTATAGGAATGCGTCCGTTTGTTTAGAGTTTGTGTAGATGGATGTATCTAATTTGTATATAGATCTTTATATGTTTATATTTGGTATATACATTTATACATGTATTTGTGTGTGTGTGTGTATATATATATATATGTGTGTGTGTGTGCTTGTATATATATTTGTGTGTGTGTGGTTATCTTCGTGTAAGAAACGAAAACAAATCTGAGATGGGAACCGAAAATCAAAGTAATAATATAGAATAACAAACATTTCGCTGCGTCTTACAAAACAGTAATTCAATGCGCAGCACAATTATCCCGTCAGCTATCGTATATTAAACAATACGAAATGTGTGCAATTAGCTTCTAAATTCTCGGCTTAAATTGGTCGACAAATTGATGTAAGACATACACTCTAATATATCAAGATGTACACAGAAAATGACAGCAGGAACCGATGCGTTGGTTTTGTTTTATTTTTCCCTCATCTTACGTGAAATTTGCCAGCAGCTTGCATCCAATACGAAAGAAGGTTTATTTCAGAGGAAAATGGAAGCTAAAATAAAATGAGATATAATGAAATAAAATAGCTTAAAATTAATAATAATAATAATAATAAAGAACCAAATGGAAAAAGAGAGAGACAATTCCAATTTGGAAGTTGTCTCAATCTAGTGGCGAATATTTCTTGACGAAATGACGATGTTAAAAAAAAGAAGATGAATAACTGAAGTAAATAATGTATAAAAATAGTTTTATCTGTATTAACGAGAAGCTGGTGAGGCTTGCGACGATATAAACATATTGGTTAAGCAGTGTATATTTCGAAGATGATACGTAAAAGGGCAGCGAAAATTGAAGACGTTATACAATACATGAAATAAAATATTTTAGCTGTTATACGTGCAAACATTCACATATACATATATACATTAATATTAATCTCTGTTCAGGCAGACTTGGCTATTTCTTGTCAGCGAACATTTGTAGATGATTCAGTAAGTGTCATGGTTTAAAATAATTGTTTGCTTAGCAAACATACATTTTTGCAATCCTGCTATGACCAACGTAAAGTCATCGATACATACGCGGAAGTCTTTCATAAGTTGCTTGTATTCTTTTAAATATTAACTTTGTTTGAATTAAGAGGAAAATTCACATATGTAGAAGTAATTTCCCAGTTTGTTTCCGTTCTTTAAATGAAGTGAGGGAATTCTAGCTGATATTTCTAGCAGTAAGATGAACAATTTAGAATTCCCTTGCGTCCCTTATATATTTGTATACTGTGATTTGAAGCAGGTATTCATTAAAACTGATGCTTGCAACCTAATTTGATATGAAGCAGAAGAATGAATGCAAATTGGATCCTTCAAGAATAATGGAAAAAAACTAAATTAGATAAGATGACAAAAAAGAAAGTAACGAATTTTATTTAATCAACACGGGAGAGTAAATTCCAGCAATGATTCTCTTCTTTACAAAGAAAGGGCAGTTTGATCTTGCAAAAGAATATGTTAAGTGAAATTCCACACAGGTGACCCTCCATAATGAAATAGTCTCACGGGATTCACACCGAGCATAACATGCAAAGTATTTAAATGATTCTCTAATAAAAGGGTAGGAAATTAAGATGCCCTTACGTCTCTCAGATGAGATCAAAACGCATATCAAAGAGAAAGGCTTAATGTGTTGGTTCGGCAATGCAGAAATAGCAGCTAAATACATTACAAGTTACACTCCTACGCGCGCCCTTACCAACACACATATCTATATTACGAACTTCATTCCGTCTAAGAAATGCAATCAGAAAGCGTTATTTGGCCCGAGATTATGCAGGTATCACGCAGAGCGGCTGAATTCGGATCCACCCCGCCAAGTCTGCGCCATAGAAATCACACCCTGCAGTTAAATATATATATATACATGTGTTATTCTGTATATATATATATACTAACACGTCTTTATATATTACGCATATTTAAGTATAAGTATGTATGTGTGTACATATGTTTGTGTATATATCTATATATATAAAACTGTAGTTGTGTGAGTGTCTGTCCCCTTCGATTTAGATTCCTAACTACTCCCACATTTTGCGGTGCAGTTTAACCAAATTCGGGTATCTTATAGTCGTGATTCATATCGAGCTCGTCTGAGTATTAGCGCGCGTCTACGTGAGTCTTCGATTTTCAAAATAATTTAACATCATTTTTTATTCCATTTTAATGCATAATTTTTCGTGTGTCGATGGCGGCGGAGTTGGCGTCCATGGTCACACCTGCACCTGTTTGCTTCTCCCCCTTCTTTCCTCCCTCGTGAAGCTGTGGGGAAGGGAGTGTAAGGAAATTAACGTCGTAAAGCGTTGTCAAGGAGACCAGCGTTCTTTTAGAACAACGACTTCATGGCTTGAAGACACCAAAACAGAAATGGCTAAGAAAGCCCACATTGGCATCTATAAGGGAAGTAACTCTCTAAAAATGCTTATATAGTTATTTCCCTTACAAACCCGAGCAACGCCGGGCGATACTGCTAGTATATATATATATATAAATTATATATATATATATATATATGAGAGAGAGAGAGAGAGAGAGATAGATAAATATATATTTTTATACATACACACACACACATATATATATATATACATAAATATATAAAGAGAGAGAAAAATGCGGAAATGTACGTACACACATACATACATACATATATATATATAGTCATAATGGTACTATATTTTGGGAAATTTTTAACGTTTTCATCAGACGTGAATCTCTACGAAAAATATAGAACTACAATTAGACTGTATGTTTGAGGTTGGAAGGGGATTGTACAAAATAAGATCAGGTGCAGCAGACAGTGTACTAATGATTGCAATTATGCCCTTATTTCTCGTAAAACACTATCGAAATATATCAAATAATATTGTGTAATATATAATCAATTTGGTCAAAATAATTACTAAAATTACGATAAAATATCGGACATCTTGCGATTCATTTTTACAACAAAATCTGATCATTTAGTGTCCAGCCTTTTCTCTATGATATATCGTGTCAGATTCTCACCTGTTCCAATTATAACAAATATATTTTTTATTCAAGACAACAAAAACATTAGCGAAGTAATTACTTTTACAGCCAGCTTTTTCCCCAAAAATCAATATGGCAAATCTATTTTACGATAAGTCAGCGAATTTTATATTTTTCAAAAGTTGCCGTTAGTGCGTGATTAAATGTATAAAGATACGTGTTTGCCAATCTTTAGTACGGATATATGTGTATATATATAGATATATATTTATGTGTGTATATATAGATATATATTTATGTATGTATATATAGATAGATACATATATATATATATATATAGAGATAGATAGGTACACAGTTATATATATATATATATATATATATATATATATATATATATATATATATATATATATATATATATATAGAGAGAGAGAGAGAGAGAGAGAGAGAGAGATACACATATATATAGATATAGATAGATAGATACATAGTTATACATATATACGCGCACACAACGATACATACATACATATATATAAGTACATATTAATTATAAAATTTTATGGATTTGCCATAGGGTGGCGTTACCGCTTGGTAGCCACTAAAGTTATTGCTATTATTATTTTTATATTTACTGATAATAATAATAATAATAATGATAATAATAAAGGTCACAAAAAACGAGAAAGCAACCATACTCTGGGATATGCCAATACACACAGACAGAGTAATTAAGGCCAATATGCCCGATATAGTTGTCAGAGATCATGAAGAAAAAATGCTTTCTAATTGATGTATCAATACCAACAGATGACAACATTATTCTAAAAGAAATGGACAAACTTTCAAAATACAAATACCTGGAAATAGAGATAACTCGAATGTGGAATCTGAAAACAGAAACAATTCCTATCATAGTAGGTGCATTAGGCATGATAAAAAAATATTCAGACAAATACGTTACAAAAACTCCAGGACTTACAAACACATATAACATACAGAAAATTGCACTACTAGGCACTGCACACATCCTACGCAGAACACTTTCCATACAATAACCATCAGAGCATCAAACCAAACCAAAGCACATACCCAAGGCACACAGAGCTGCGCTCGGTAGTGAAGTGAAAGCACGCTATGAAAATAGAACTACTGAATAATAATAATAATAATAATAATAATAATAATAATAAACAATAATAATAATAATAATAATAATAATAATAATAAACAATAATAATAATAATAATATCTATATGAATTCGTGTATTTACTCATCGTAAATTGATGTACTGAAATTGTTTTGAATTTCATACGAGCCTGTTCAATGCGTAACGGACACAGCGAGGCGTGTAGGATTTTAACACTGGGTATTTAGTAAAACCTGCTGAAGAGAATTGAGAAGTGATCCAGAATTCGAATTCATTATACAGGTATATCTAAGTGTACGGAAGTATTTTGAATATGAAAAAGTAGTACCCGATAAAATGTAGGATAAATGTAACAATATGAACTATAATCCTTGGGTGGAGTTTATAGACATTTAATGCATCGATACCCGTGTGTCCAGAAATCACATGACAACGTTAGAGTCCATATTTCTGGGATGATTACAGTGTAGCTCGTAGTATCCGTGGGCATCGGGTAGATTATCTTCATGGATTCATTTCTTCAGGCGATATAACATTAGTGGATGTACAACAGAAGGATGCATATTCCATTCTACCAGTATGAAGATAAAGCGAGTTATGACCTTCATGCGGATAAGAAGTCTACCTTCGCTATTTCAGTTCTATGTCTTCCATGCTGTTCTGATGGTTAAAATCAAAATGGCTAGCTGTCAAAGGAATTTTAGTATTCTGCAGACACAACCCATCTTTAAATGGTGCGTGGCACTATTAATGCTTAATGTCATGTAATTACATATCAATTTGGGGAGGAAATTAACGATATCCTTAAATTTGAATATATTGAATTTAATTAATAAAATTAAATTAAATAATAGACCTGTAGCTCATTACTAACAATATCAACAATAAGAGTAGAAGAGGTAACAATACTAAGGAGAGGGAGGATGATAAGAGTAAAAAAAATTACTCAAGGTAACCTGATAATAAGCATTAATATTACCATTTACCATTCAACGATGGTCTATGTCAGCAGAATTTTAAAATTCTTTGGAGAGTAGCAACTAACAATAAGTGCAGATAAAATGCAAATTTTGCACTGTGCATTAGTTAATTGCTGCAGAAACATGTGTAGGCGCAGAAACTAAAGGAAGTAATTATCTGCTGAATGAAGCTGGATATCAATCTCTATTCTCCTTTATTACAAGTTCATAATTTTCTCTAGCGTAAACACACATTTTCTGTAGAGACATATTGATTTAACGATGTAGAGACAACCTGAAGTTAGTAAAGCAGACTAACTGGAGATTTTATACACTCACTATTGTTATCCGGTATTAGCAAGCAGTACATGCGACTACAGTATCCACTTGGATTCTTTAAGACTATCAACCATAATCTGGAATCTCCTTTTGTGGTAATCTAGAGATACAAATATAATGGTCCCCTCCTTTGCTAACCTAGTCAGGGTATATCTTGAACTAACTCTTTATCGTAAGGTACCAGCAAAAATACGGCAACCCATTCTCCCTTTACATAGGAAACAACTGGAAGAGATACATGGATAATTGTTTCATTTTTTTGGCATGAAAATATAGAGAGACTTAAAGAATTTCAAACACTTATAAATGGACTTGACGTAAACATCCAATTCCCGATGGAATATGGCCGTCAACCATTTCCTTTCCTCCACATCCTCATTAAGAATTCTAGCAAGGAAAGAGAAAGATATATATACTATAATTGCACACACTCCAAGCAATATCTACCGTTCATCTCTTGCCACTCCAGACACACAAGAATGATTTTTCCGGTTTGTCTGCAGGTACGGTTTTTATATCCACCATTAAAAGCATTCGATTCTCGCCTTGCAGGGGTACATTGGATGAAATATGAGAAAAGCAAAAAATGGGAAAAGAAAGAAAATCTGAAAAGGGGTCCTTTGCGGAGAATATTACAAGGGGCTTCTCCCATTATCTCACCATAAATAAATTTTTTTGTTTTCTTTTGAAAACCATGCAGTAGATCCGATTACCTTAGTAAAGTAAACAGCAATACAACTATGAACGCTGATGTCCACATTCCATGTTGAAAGGACTACAATACATAGAAAAGTGGATGGTATATCAGATTCGCCGCGGAGACATGGGAACGCCAAAAAATGAGAACGCAGAAACGGTTGTTATGTAAATGACTAGCGTGGTACTAATTAGACACTCGTATGTTGCTTTGCTAATGACATATACAGTTCAAATGGTATTTATAAATCACTATACTTATGACTACTGAATCATGGGATACAAAATGAGTCGATTTAAACATAATGGTAAATGTTAGAAAGGCGTATTTACGCCAATACGTATTTCTCTCTCTCATATATATATATATATATATATATACACACAGTCATTCTTGAGTGCTACTGGTAACATGTAATGCAGTACAACCCGCTGCATGGTCGGGTCGTCGGCGACTGAACTGGCAACACCACCATGTTTTTTGGTGAGGAGGGTGTTGTTCGACACCCTGCGGGAAGAAAAATAAGACCTGCCAAAGGGCAGATTAACTCCTGAAGATTCAATTTCTTTATTAACCATGAGGTTGAGAAAAAGAGGGGGCGATACCCGGACAGAAAAAACAAACATTGGTGCGAGGGGATCGAACGGCCATCCAGCCAAATTTATATATATATATATATATATATCCCCTTGATCGACCAGTCCATCGGGCGTCCATTTGACACCGCTGGTCACAGCACGCTGTCCACTCCTCTCTGGATTGCGCCTTTCTCATCCACGTGATCCCAATCGTCCTCCTGGAATCGTAACTCCAACGTCGTGGAGGCCTTCCGAGTGGTCGTTTCCGCTCGCGCGGGTACTACTAGGCAACCATGCCGGTCCACCGATTATAGGTAAGCCGGATGACGTGTCCAGCCATCTAAACTTGCTGCGTGTATATACTGCGATGACGTCCCTCACGATGATATATATATATATATATATATATATATTTATTTATGCGCGTATAAAAGCAAAATCATCCGAATGTTTAACTTCGAAATCAGATGTTACTATTGTTAATACAGTCTATGACAAATATTTTTATTTGATAATATTAACAGCGGTAACATGGGCGGTTCACAGGTTTAATAGCATTATAAGCTCTAAAATATAAAATTAGCACGAAGCCTTTAGGATTCCTTCCGGATGCTGTGCGCATGAACGTATTCAGAAATGAGAGCTAAGTTCTCAATTGGCGCCTTCTGGCGGTTGAATTGAGACTTTAGCTCTCATTTCTAAATAGGTTGATGCATTCTTAAGGCCTTGTGCTAATTATATATATATATACATACACATAGAGGGAATGAGAGAGAAACAGAGAATACAGAGATTATAGATAAACAACCAAAGATCACGTGATGCATTTTTATTTTCCAAGAGAGATTAGCTGTCGTACATTTGTTTGGATATTTCTTGGCTGTAAATATAAACTAAGTTCTTTGTTTCTATTCTATTTTCTGTATCGGTTTTATCATTTTTATGCAGTTTCCTCATCTATGCTATTCCATAATTTATACACAAACACTTTTCTATCTATCTATCTATCTGCCTATCTATCGTTCTATTAATCTGTCTATTTATATGTGTAGATATGTATGTATACAGATAAACACATACACACATATGTATAACACATATACATATATGTATAACACACACGTACATAAACTTAGATGTCAGACATATTTTGAGAACATTATAAAAAACTAATACCTTATATCTGAATAATGTAAAACAATTTTATCCAAATCCAATATAACCAAGGGTTTTTTCTTTTCTTTCTTAGTACTTCCATGTTCATTTGTAAAATGGAAGCTATAACGTCTTTTATTTCTTCGCATTCTCCAAGACATTTGATTCTTCTAAGGAAGTCTGCGATTCTATTTTAGTTTCTGTAGAAAGAAAATAATACATCAGCTTTCTCTTTCGTTTTGCCATAATCATATAAAGCTTTGGTCGTTCCAATAATATGATCTACGTTTTTGTTATTTATAATAAAATATATGATTGAGAAATAAGAGTTTTCATTTCGCAATATGAAATAATATATTTATACACAAAAGATAATTCATCAATCTGCCGATATTACTCTCTCTCTCTCTCTTTCTCTCAGACAGGCAGCCATCAAAATATATGTACTAATACATTTTTACGTATGTTCTTATGTATGTATGCGTCGGTAGGCATTATATATGTGGTGTGTGTATATATATATATATATATATATATATATATATATATATATTATGTGTGTGTGTATATATATATATATATAGTGGAGGCTCAATGGCTCAGAGGTTAGGGCAGCGGACTGGCTGTCGTGGGATCGCGGTTTTGATTCCCAGACCGGGCATCGTGAGTGTTTATTGCTCCTAAAGCTCCCCGAGGCTCCGGCAGGTGGTGGTGAACCTGGCTGTACTCTTTCACCACAAGTTTCTCTCTTCCTGCGTCTGTTGTGCCTGAATTTCAAAGGGTCAGCCTTGTCTCACTGTGTCATGCAGAATCTCCTCGGGAACTACATTAATGGTGCACGTGTCTGTGGAGTGCTCAGCCACTTGGGCGCTTCATAAGCATGCTGTTCCTTTGATTGGATAAACTGGAACCCTCGTCGTTGTAACCGACGGAGTGCCGGAGTATGTATATGATATATGTATATACTTGTATAAGTATATCTATCTATGTGTGTGTGTGTGTGTGTGTGTGTGTGCATGGTTACACATCTATATATGCTACTGTGTAGACAAAGTTGCAATGAAGATATTTGATTTAGATCATATTATCTTCTCAACCGCTTGACTTGGCTTGATGTAACTTAATGTTTCGGGGGCCTCTCTCAAATAAGGCCACAATGTGTCACAAGGTGTCTAGAAATGACGTTCTCTTTTTTCTTCATTTTCAGGTAGGCTCACGAGCCATGACAGGTTCTTGGTAGATAACGCTGGCCACTATATCTGGAATCTGCGGTAAATACATCATTTTTTTCTGTTGAAGAATCCCTTTTTCAGAGAGCTCGTACTTTGAGAGGTGATGGTGAGGGTGTACAAGACTAAGTACCCAGGTGAGGGAATGCACATTTTGTGTTTATAAAATGTTACTAGGGAATACTATTAAGTTGCTGGTTGACTGCTCCCACATCTGTGTCAGTCATCTCTCCTTAAAGTTGCTCGCCTTCGCGGAGATTCTATGTCAGTGAACTTCAAATGTCAATTAGATAAACCCAGTTACGAGTCTGATATTTCATTTTATCGGTCCCGGGAGGGATGTGCTTAGAATTCCTGTAGGCGGAAAACGAAATGAAATTTTAAAGAACTTGTACAAATGCGTTGCTGTACGCATTAATCAAGCTAATAATATACTGTCTTGAACTGAATTCTAACGTACAGCATCGTAATATAAAACAGTTTCCGTCAGAAGTCGATTGACTACTTTACACAGAAACTAATCGAAATATTAACGAAGACTTTAAATAAATTTAACATTATTCTATGACATAAAACGTAGTATCATACATAGCCTATCATGTCATTTGCTACAGCATGGCACCGTATGAGTGGAGGGATTTTTAAAATCTATTTTCAGGAATATTCAGTTTGCAATCAGCTGAATCTCTATATGTGAAATTAACATAAAAGTGACGAAAGGAACCGAAGTTACATGTAACGTTAACGCTATTGTCTAGTTTCATCGCTGTGACATTTGACAAACCAGGACATTGGATCTGGAGGCACAATGAAATGAAAAGCACACATTTAGAAAAGATTCGGCCGTGCTCTATGAATAGCGCTTCGTTAACCGACTCCCTAAGTACGAAATACGAACCCCATCCGGTTTTGAACGCCGATCCTAAAGAACTTGCACACACAGCAATTTTCCAACTAAAGATTCTGCCAACTCGCTGCTTTCATATAAATGTTATATAAAATGGAATCACCGAACGCAACACAATGCCATCCTCTAACATTGCGTACAATAGCATAGAAGATGATACAATAAAATATAGTGGCCGGCAATAACCATAAAATATATGCCACGCACATTTATTCTAAAAGCTGTGATTGTTTGACAGCCGCAAATCTTTGAAAACGTCGCATCGCCTGCGTTGTTTTATGCATGATTCCACCATCGTGCTGCAATATATTATTTTTCCAACTGATTCTTTTCCTCCGCCATGAATAAATACGTATAAAGAATGGTTATACGAGAAAATATCACGTAGGAAATATCTGTCTTACCTTTTAGGTAGACACATGCTAAAAGACAACAACAAAAACAGCAGAAACAGACTTACATTCTGCCATCATTTTCATTCTAGGATATCTATGACTTTTATGTTATTTTATTTTATTTGCTGTATTATTATTTACTATTGTTGTTCCGCTTTTTTAGATCTTTGCTTTGATTTCTGCAGAGTTTCTTTCGTGATTTTTCTCTTTCATTCCTCTTCAAATAACTTCATGTTCTATCTTCCTTTGTTTTCTCGACTTTTTCTGTTATCGTTCCTTTTTTTTGTGCTTTTTCTTCAATCTAATTTGGCATTCCTCTGTCTGCTTCCCAGTGTTCCTGCATACATATGCATAACTACTTGAACACACACACACACACACACATACTTACATACATACATACTTCAATATATGTACATATACATATGTGCACATACACAGATACTTACATCAACGTATATATATATATATATACATACATACATACATACATACATAGGTGCATATACATATTCATACGCACGCACATATACATTTAGAGTTATGAATTCATAAATGAATCCATAAACTAAACAACATACTCTGAGCCCATTAAGACTACGACTACTACTAATAATAATAATATTGATGAAATTAATCTCACGGCAGCCGCTACAGAAACAGTGTTTTGAAGTAAGCAGAGCTGCCACCATGTTGTGCCTTTATCCAAAGCCTGTATTTTAACGACCATTGTATCTCACACATCCTTCTTATCCAAAGTATTTTGGATTGCCATTTATGGTACGCTTTTGTATATAATATATATTTATCTTTGGACGCATATATTCCCCAAACCACGGCAGCATAGTTTTGTAACCCATGTTAAAATTCCTAAACCGATCAAGAATTATTTTACTTGCGATGCTTACAAATGTAGATTCCATTTAATATTGCACTCTTAACGCTGCCTCTAACAACTAAGCACCCCCACCACATACTTTTACTGAATATTTGCACACATTGCAAAACAATAAGTTGAAGAAAATGTGAGAATGTGGAATGAATATTGTTTTTTTTTCAAAGGCGGCTTATTGGTTAAAATGTCAGAGCGCCCTGGCAAAATGCTAACCATGGTCTCATCCGTGTGTACGTTTCGAGTTCACACACCACCGAAGTCGACTTTGTCTATACTTTTTGTGTCGATGATATAATTAACTGCTGAGCCTTGGAGTCGATGATATAATTAACAGCTGAGCACTTGAGTCAATGTAGTCGACTCAGTCTCTTTCTCCAAAATTTCTGACCACGAGTCCAAATTTCAATCCAATTTTATATTTTCTTTGGCGGCAACGAGCTAGCAAAATCATTAGCAAGCCGCGCCAAATACTCTGCCGCATTTCGTCTGTCTTTTTATTTTGATTTCAAATCCCTCTGAGATAGATAGATAGATAGATAGATAGATAGATAGACAAACGGACAGGTAGATAGATATGGACTGAGACATAGGATTATGCAATCTGAGAGATTACGATGTTGTTTTAAAGAGGATGAATCGACAGCGTTGGTGTTCTCTCATTGCCTCCTTTAGTCAAGTATTTTCATCAGAAAATGAAACTGCGTGTTGAATAACGACAGAATTCACTTGTTGGCAATAGCTTTTAAAAGTTGTTGCTTTCTCTTTTTTTCTTTACGTGGCTATAGGTTTTATTATTAAATTTGTATTTTAAATATTCTGTAATGCTAAAAGAAATAAGCATTGATATTTATTTCATCTTTATTCTTACTCATTTCGTTGCTAAATCTGTCATTTTTTGTCACTTCAAATGTTCCTTGTATTGTTCATGATATTATTATTATTATTATTATTATTATTATTATTATTGAGTTGGCGTTATTATCATTGCTCGTGTTGTTGTTATTGTTGTTCACGCGTCTGATATATTTTTTTAAAAACATTCTTTTGCCATATCTTCTAAATACGTGTCTACAGCCGCATTTGTTAATGTTTTAGGCCGCTAATTAAAACAAACATCACATTCCACAGCATCTCTGTCAAAACGTAAATTACCAGTTCAGACAAAAAATAATTTTATAAACTCATTAGTTTTAGTGGATTTCGTCTAGCTGTCTACGTTTCTCTTAATATCATTCCTTTCACCTATCTCACCGTCTCTCTACCTCTCACAGTATTTCTCTTTCTCTCTCTCTTTTATAGTGGACACACACATCAGAGGAATAACAAACGATTTGAAAGAAATAGAAACTGACAAAACAAGCATACACGCATAGAGGCGCGAACACACACACACACGCACGGATTGGTCTAATCTGATTTCATTTTTTTCAATTTGTTTTACTCTTGGCTAGCAGTTTATTTATTTTGTTTGTATATTTGTTATCAAATTCATTGTTATCAGTATTTTGTTTTTACTGTATGCGTTTAGGATTTAACATTTATTTTTGAAGATGTCACTTGAACAAACTTCTATTTCTACGCATGCACACAGCACCAGTGGACATAGCGTGAGCATATAGAAGTGTGTGTGTGCGTGTAAGTGTCCACGATTTTATATATATATATATATACATATATACATATATATATATATATATATATATATATATATACGTGGAGGCGCAATGGGCCAGTGGTTAGGGCAGCGGGTTTGCGGTCGTTGGATCGCGGTTTCGATTCCCAGTGAGTGTTTATTGAGCAAAAACACCTAAAGCTCCGGCAGGGGGTGGTTGCGATCCCTGTTATACTCTTTCGCCACACCTTTCTCTCACTCTTTCTTCTGTTGGCCTGCTCGCTTAGCCAGCAGGGTGGCATCATTTCAAGGCTAAAACAACGCGAAGCGCCTTGTGACCAGCGATGTGTAGCATCGTGATATATATATATATATACACACACGTGCTTTCACAAACACTCACACACACACACATATGTATTTTATATATGGGGGTGGTATATAAAGCATAACCTTAGCCATTGTGAGTCCTGGAGAAGCATTACAGATTTAACATGGCAAAGTGGCATTGATCAAATTCTTTATGTCTTTATTAAAGTTTATTTAAATGAATTGCCATGCATTTCAACTGGATATATTAATTTTATGAAAATCTGGAAGATTGCATTTTGGGATATTGGTAGTGTATAAGAAAAGTTTTCGATAAGTTAATAAGAGCATTTGTGAAATGCTGTTACCATTATGAGATTTACGTATCAAATTCCAGGTGGCGTTACTGTTATCATATCGAAAGCAGTGAGTATCGACATGTTAGATTGAAATAAATATCTGATGATGAAGGAGACACATTAGTTAAAATAATTAATATTTTAATTATTGCGGTAAGAACGCAAGATAAATTTTGATATATTGAAGCAGAATGTAAAGTTGTCAGTGAAGCATGAATTTGATTGCGGAGGCAGAAGATTCGAAATGAAATTCCTAAACAGATATGAAATACTGGAAGCGAGTCAACATAAAAGGTTTCTAGAGAACGAAGAAGGAAACACTTGAAGTGAAAGGAGACGGAAATTTCATTTCTGCTCCCACAAACACACACACACACACACACACACACACATGCACTATATGTATGCATATATATATATGTACACGTATATATTGGACCGCTGATCACTACCCGTGTTTTCATTCTCTCTATCTCTTTGTTTACTCTTATTTCTTTCTGTTTACGAGCGTAGGCTTGAGACGTAAAAAACTTATTCACTTTTCCCGATCGAGAGAGAGAGAGAGAAAGATATATATATAGAGATAAATAGAGAAAGATAGATAGAGATATATATATAGATAGAGAGAGATATAACGATACGTAGATAGATATAATAATTCGTCTCCTTGGCAAACCTAACGTTGGAACACGTGAAATGCTTTTAGGAATTCATCCCATCACTCGCAAACCGGTCAATTTCCTGTCTTCTGATATTCTTCAATGTTTCCACAATTCAAAGTTATTCAGTCGATATCCCTTTTCCCGTTCATTTTATCATTCTGTTATAAACAAAAACATTTCTTTTTCTCAAGTAAACATCTCGTCTTCGTCATGCGACCGAATCACTGCACTTCACCGTTTCTGACTTCACATCACAAGTTTCCAATTAAAACCCAACACATTGATGTCTTCGGTAAATGAGTTTTGCGTCGATAATCCACTTATATAACATTAAAAATGCCATGAAAGCATCGCATTGTTAAGGATCGTAAACTCTTACCAATGTCTTTTGAATTCAACCGTTGACCACGTCAATAAGAAAGACTATTGTCCTGTTTTGCATTAGCGTCGACGTGTGTTTGTGTGCGTACGTGTGTGCATTTGTTACCCACCAACACTTGATAACTGGTGTTAGATGGATTACGTTCCCATAACTTAGAGGTTCGAGAAAAGACGCTGATAGAATAAGAACCAGGATTTAAGAATACTAAGATGTGAGGTCTATTAATTCGGGCGGAAATCTTTGAAAGCGGTGCTACAGCATGGCCGCAGTCTAGTAATTGAAACAAGGTAGAAAATAAAGGATGAATATGCTGAATAAAAGTCTGCCTTCGCAACCGTCAAAACATTGATATTCGCAGACCAGAAACAGACAACAAAAACAACAACAGCGACACGATTGACACCAAAGCGAGCAACAGGAGGGGGGAGGGTGGGGAGGGGGTGGGGGTGGGGGAGAGAATGTAATCTCGGTCTCTCACAAACGGATATCGATTTTTGTTTTTTAGCAGAGATCATATCGTGGAGAGCAAAAAATTAAACAATGGAAAGTCCAACGGCACCAGCAAAATTATCATCATCACTATCAGCAACAACAGCAGCAGCATCAACATCACTATTTTCAACACCATCGTTATCATGAATATCACTAGCACCACCGCTACAACCACTACCACAACAGCAAACAGCGACACCATTACCTTTACCATAACCACTACCAGCATCACCCCCATCATCATCTTCAGCTTCACCACAAGCGCCCACCACCGTAATCATCATGATAGCGATCAGCAATACCGTCACCATCATAATCACCATCCAACGCCGCTACCATCACCACCACCCTCATCTTCATGAGAACAACGACTACGATGACCACTATCACCTTTACCATCACCACCACCACCACCATCTTTATTATCATCATCATCATTTTCATCATCGTCATCATAACCGTCGTCGTCAACGCAGGGCTCTTCCAAATCAACGTCACCAACGACGCAAAACAGTAAAACGCAAAAGCATCCATGACAACAGCATCAACAATTCCATCTCTGCTAACAAGAACACCACAAACCTTAGCAACAATAACAGGAGCGAGATGACAAACCAGCACCGCTACCACCCCTACCACTAAACAAAGAACAACAACAGCAACAGCAACAATAATGCTCATAACAAAATAGAGCGAATAGCACCACGTTGAACATTATCGCATTGAACACATCAATAAATTTATGCAAAACAATTATTTCTTGTCTCGGCCCAGCAATTGTCGTGTCTTTGGAAATGGCGTGAAGACACAACAGACTTTGATGGATAACGATAGCAGCTTTGCAGCTTAAATATTTATAACGGACTGTATGCAGAAACCGTGTCTGTGTCCAGGGGAGAGATGGTGATGCTGCAGCTGATACTGATGATGATGATGATGGTGATGATGGTGATGATGATGATGATGATGGTGATGATGGTGATGATGATGATGGTGATGATGATGGTGATGATGGTGACGATGGTGGTGATGATGATGATGGTGGTGATGATGACGATGGTGGTGATGATGACGATGGTGGTGATGATGATGATGATGATGGTGATGATGATGATGATGATGGTAATGATGATGGTGATGATAATGGTAATGATGATGATGGTGATGGTGATGATGGCGATGACGGAGGTGGCTGTCGTGTTGGTGAAAGGTGTATGTTTGTATATATATATATGTGTGTATATGTATACACATTTATGTACATATATATACTGGCATACATACAAATATATATGTGTATACATAACTGGGAAGGATGAACTGTAATAAGTTGTCACGGAATACTTCTAGGGGAGAGATATTTTGTTGAAAAACCTACTCGTGTTGTGCAAATGTTGGTCGTTATATTCCAGCAACGCAAATGGCTCTATTTATGGTGACGCAATTTGCCGTTTCATTTTGAGAAAGTGTTGAGGGAAAATTGAAGTGTGCAGTCCGAATCACAATGAGAAAGTTGAACTTCAAGTCAAACAAAAACTGACCGCAACAATCCAGTGGAAGGTGCAACAATGTTTTATGTTTTTTATGCTTGAAACCATGTAGCCCGCAAGTGGACTGAAAGCTCTACTGAGCGGCAATGGACGGAAAGTCAGAAATTCCATGGGCAATGTGGTAACACAAGGTGACGGCAACCAAAGGCGAATATGGTGCAACAACCATGTCTGTATGTAAGTGATAGTTCAGTTTTATTTCAAGATTTCTTGCCAATAGAGAAAGTCGTCGAATCAGATTTCTCTTTTCTGGTTTTGAGAAGCTTAATTGCTTAAGATTCGTATTTAGGCTGTGGGTTACATATTCCAGTGCCCCAGTAATTACGGGTAAGACTAGTATGTTTGTATGCATGTATAAATGAGCAAGGAGTTCACTTGATCAAGGAAATGCGTCCGGATGTAGCAAACAATGGATCCGTATCGGTGTTTATACACAGGGAAAAAGAGGAGGATGAGAGGGAGTGAGATTTAAAGGGGAAAAAGAAAATGTAACGAAGGTGATTTACCTGAGAGTAGATATTATAAGTATGAGGGGAGGGTGAGGGATGAAAGAAGAAGAAATAAAAGACAGCCTCAAAGGAAAGCCAGCACCGTTGACACCATCACCAAACAGCAACACTAACGGCAACAGCAATGAAAACAAGTACAGTAGAGGCGCAATGGCCCAGTGGTTTGGGCAGCGGACTCGCGGACGAAGGATCGCGGTTTCGATCCCCAGACAGGGCGTTGTGTGTGTTTATTGAGTGAAAACTCGTCAATCACTACGAGGCTCCGACAGGGGGTGGTGGTGACCCTTGTTGTACTCTTTCGCTCCAACTTTCACTCACTCTTTCTTCCTGTTTCTTGTCCCCGACTTCCTATGCCAACGATGAGCCTGGATGCACATTCATCCATCCGTCGATGCTCTCGGTGTCTGGGGTTGACCTGCTTTCTCTTCTGCGGGTCTTACGAATAGCAAAGGACCACGTTTCGGACTTCTCCCACGACAGACAATTCTGAGGCGCGATCTTGCGAGCTCTGGGTCGAAGACCGCTTCGCTCAACAAACAAACAACTAAAGCAGCAGCTACAACATCAGCTACGGACAACAGTAGTACCAACAACAATGGCAACACTAACAGCGTTACCAGCAGCAACACCATCGATATCATGAACAACATCATCATCAACAACAAGAAGAAAGCTACTGGCAGCAATAACAAAAAGAAGAACAACAACATCAAGAACAGAACTACTACCAACAACACCAACGACGGCACCAGAAATAACAATTGCAATGACAACAAAAGCTGTAAAACCATCAACAAAAACAAGAAGAAGCGCACAACAAAATGGCAGCAATTATGTTTACAAATGTAAAAGTTTGCCTTTCTATCGTTTTTGTTTACATAAGATTAATTTCCGTTTTCAAAGAATGCTGCCGACATCTGTAATTAGCGATTTAATCACATATTCATATACAACACATGTTACAAGGTAAACACCAACAATGAACACACCTATACGCAAAAAATATATACACGTGCACACGCATACCAATGTATTTGCGTGTATATATGTGTGTGTGTACGTATACACAGATGTGTGAGCACGTATATATACAAAGATAACTAACTTCAATTTATTTCTCCCTGTATACATCATTCTTTTTCTCTCTCTTAACACACATGCACAGCATACATAGACAATATACAAACATACAAACACTTGCATATATGTATGTGCGTGTGTGCATATACGTATATTTATATGTATATACACACACAAAATGTGTATTATATATATATATATATATATATATATATATATATATATATATATATATAATCTGTCAGTATTATGTATGCATGTATAGCGAGTGGCTTACTTCACTTCAAATATTTCGGATCCCTGAGTCAACCTGACCGGAAAAAAATATTTGGCAAGATAGCTCGTACCGCAGCATAAACGCAAAAATTATGCGCATGTGTATATAATATATATGAGGCGGCGAGCTGGTAGAAACGTTAGCACGCCGGGCGAAATTCGTAGCAGTATTTCGTCTGTCGTTACGTTCCGAGTTCAAATTCCGCCGAGGTCGACTTTGCCTTTCATCCTTTCGGGGTCGATACATTAAGTACCAGTTGCGCACTGGTGTCGATGTAATCGACTTAATCCCTTTGTCTGTCCTTGTTTGTCCCTTCTATGTTTAGCCACTTGTGGGTAGTAAAGAAATATATATATATATATATATACACTCACAATCTATACGAGAGATGCACAGAAATAATTACAAGATAGCTAAATTTTCCTTAAGTGTCCTAGGAAACAATGATCATAAATGTGTGTAATTTGATTGCGGGATGTATAAGAGGAGAAACTGAAAGTGGAAGCAAGCGCTCGGGATGTTACTAAATGCTTGAAAAACATCCTTGCCGTTTCTCTTTTTCAATTTTTCCTAAAGATACGTAATATATATATATATCGTAAATGTGATTGCCAACCAAATTTGGCGTCCTATACAGGAGAGTGTTACTGGCGTTTATAGCCCCAGGAAGACATCAGCTCCAGCTGGTTGACGACACACATTCTGTGTCCGATTAGTGTTTGTGAGTGGAGATCATCACTCCCATCTCTAGCTTTACGGAGTCAAGTTTCTGGGTGGTAACTCGAACTCTCGTAACGCTAGAGATGACAGACGATGACCTCCCTTCACAAATACTAATGGGAAGGTGTGTCGTTAGCCAGCCTGAAGACATGTCTTCCTGGGTGTATAAACGTCAGCATTACTGCCCCGTATATGTGTGCTTTGGGATCAAACAAATCAAAGAAACCACAAATTTCAAACACATTTACCCTATGAATAGCGGTGCCCTAGCATGGCCACAGCTCATGAGCTGAAACTAGAATCAATCATGAATAACTATATCAGAAAAAAAATTTAAATCACAGATACGCACACACACATAAATACTTTGTATGTGTATATATATACATATATTTATATATATATATATACTTATAAATTGAGGCTATAATCATTAAGATGATTATATCGGTTGCTAGTCTATACAAAACCAGGAAATTTATATATATATATATATAAATAAATAACATTCAGAGTCAGACGACATCACGGTAGTTAGAATCATGTTTGTATCTCGACGTAAAGCAAGTCCAGCTTCTTTATTTAGTACTTTCAATGCTTCTATATATGGGATATTCATAATACAAATAGTACTAAAATTTGTTATAAAGAATAACAACCATCAATTTTTTTAGTCAAAAAACAGTAGATTTATCTGAAAACAGCAAAATACGTTTTTGCTGTATATTTTACTAACAACGGAAAGATAGATCGCAGAGAAATTTGATTAAACTTTTAGTAAGCACATATTATATCACTTTATTGACTATTTGCGTCCAGTGTTTATCGCAGCCATTTTCATGGAAACAAATGGTTTAACAATAACAATTTTCTAATATATTAGAAGCATGTATCGTATCGATTTAATCGATCAAATTGACAATATTTATAAAGGAAACAATACTCTACACAGATTCTTTAGTCTTCTTTGTCAAATTTAATATAAGATTCAACAAACTGCCGGAGTTAATCTAAGAAAAATAAAATAAAATGATAAAATGAAAATTGACTTTTTTTTCTTTCTTCCGATAAAATCTATGAATTATCTCCGTCATTCTTAGGTCTGACAAAGAGTAGATTAATGTATACTTCTATTTGGTAGTCTGGTACGACCAAATTACAACCGGAATTTTGCCGAAAAGGAAACTCGGTTCATATTCCACTTGTGATTATTAATGAAAGTGTCATGGGCAATATTTAGATACCATCGTTAATGATTTTTATTGCTGCATTTCGAGTATTGCTGCCAGTTATTAAACATTTTAGGAAATTCGTCTCATTTACAATATTGGTCCCCAATTAATAAGTACTCTTTACTCTTTTACTTCTTTCAGTCATTTTGAGTGCGGCCATGCTGGAGCACCGCCTTTAGGCGAGCAAATCGACCCCAGGACTTTTTCTTTGTAGGCCTAGTACTTATTCTATCGTTCTCTTTTGCCGAACCGCTAAGTTACGGGGACGTAAACACACCACCATCGGTTATCAAGCGATGTTGGAGGGACAAACACAGACACACAAATATACACACACATACATATATATATGACGATCTTCTTTCAGTTTCCGTCTACCAAATCCACTCACAAGGCTTTGGTCGGCCCGAGGCTATAGAAGAAGACACTTACCCATGGTGCTACGCAGTGGGACTGAACCCGGAACCATGTGGTTGGTAAGCAAGCCACTTACTACACAGTCACTCCTGCGCCTATGTTTACATTATATTATGTTGTTATATACGGAATATAATTACGATTAATGAGATTAGGAATCATGCAGTGTGACAAAATAAGGGAGTTAGAGAAAAAACACTCATAAAAATCGTGTTTTAGAAAACGGTGCAAACAAATCCTAATTTCCAAAATCCAGAAGCAAAATAGAATGTTTAAAACGAAGCATCCAAACTTAGATTGCATCTTGCTTTGATATTATGGCACAAAGCCTATGTCATTCTGTGGGGGTGGATGGCGGAGTAGGTCGATTACATCGACCCCAGCACTCAAGCTTTACACATTTCATTGACTCCGAAAGGATGAAAAGTAAAGTTCGCCTCCGCGGAATTTGAACTCTGAAGATAAGGACGGACGAAATTCCACTGAGCAATTTATCCGGTGTGCTAATGGTTCTGCCATCTCGCCATCAGATAAAGCTGCATCGTGATAATGGAACCTGAAACTCTTCGTTAGAAATTGGATTACATTTATAAATATTTTATCAGTTCTAGTGATAAGCTACAATTTAAATATAATTACTTGGAAGTTCCTTGAACTGAACATCCGACACAGGAAAACCTATTCTTGTATCTACATATAACATCCCCGAAGCAACGATAGATATGCCCACCACATGAAAATGAAGGAAGTGTTTTGATAAAAATAGTTCGAAACATCACAAAGCAACGGCAAGCGGTCTAGAAATATTTAGAACCAAGCAAAGACAGCCTGAATAGTATAATAGAGATGTATGAAGGAAATTTCAAAAGAAACATTTCTCTAGAAAATAGGAGCTAATTATACAGAATAAAATGGTTAGCAAACACTCAAAATAAGAAAAATTGTCAAATGAAAGCAGAAAGTCTAAAACATACACAAAAATAAAATGGCGAGAAAAACCTTTCCATGGTGAATATCCTGCAAGACTCGACAGAAAGGAAATACGTCAACATGAAAGCCATCAATAACTTAAAAACGCTGAACTATAGACAAAAACGGAAGACTGGATTTTAACAGAACAATAACATTGCTTAGCTTCAAAGTAAATACGAAAAGCAGCCAGAAGGAAGGCAAAGAACAAATAAGCAATTATTTAGGCTTACTAGAAATAGCAACTGAATGATGAAAATGAAAGCTGTATTGTCATAATAATAGGAAGGACGCATCAAATAATGCCATCATATACATATGCCTGTATGCGTGCATGTGAGAGAGAGCGAGTGTGTATTTGCATGCATTCATATATGCATGTATGTGTGTGTGTGTGTGTGTGTGTGCATATATATATAATATATATATATATGTATATACATATATAAATATATATGCGTGCCAAATTGTACAAATATTTATATATGTACAGATAGATATATGGTCATACATGTCAGCATAGCTACAAAACCACTGAGACCCTCACCACCACTACCTACAACTACTACTGCTGCTACTACAGAAACAGTGTTAGTTGATCACACGGACCCTAGAATTTGATAGGAGAATCATTGAATCCAAAAGAATGAGAGGCAAATTCATCATCACAGCGCAAGCCGCCGAAACAAATATCCTCATGGATGTTACCTCTTCCCTGTGACACGCCCATGTTTATTTAATATTAGAAATCTTAACATATGACCTACCTTCCTTCCAGACCATAGGATATATTTGGAGGGAGAATTGGCTGTAATTTCCAGCAGTTCAATAACCAACTCAATCAATAAGATCTATGACAAAGGACGTTCCAGCTGTGACCAAGATTCTTTTTTGTATTTAAAATTTAACGTACACCCTACATCATTTGTCTTTCCTTTACTTCTAAGATTAAATTATCCCAGACAAGAAATATTTGAAAAACCCTAGTGGAAGAGTGGATGGCGAAGGTCATGGTTGTGTTGCAGGTGAAGGGGCTGGAGTAGGTGAATGTAATGATGAACAAAACGATGTCGTTTGCGACAATGAGTAGGGCGATGATAACAATGATGATGATGAGGAAGAGGAACAGAATAAGGTGGAGGATCATGATGGTGATGATGATGATGCAAAGGGGAAAATTTCGCTGAGGAAATAATGTAAACAAACAGAAAAGGTAACTTTCCACTCCAACCCCAAAAGACTCACTGGCATTGGATCAGTTACCACGACGATTATTCCCAGTAATCCGATCAGCGGAACAAGCTGCTAATGAAATTAACATGTAATTGGCCGAGTACTCCACAGACACGCGTACTTTTTGCGTAGATTTCAGCGTGATTCAATCCGACACAAGATGTACCGATGTTAGCCCTTTGAATTTCAGGTAAAACTCATTTTTGCCAGCTGAGTGGACTGGAACAGGGTAAAATGAAGTGACTTGCTGAAGGGCACGGCGCATTTTCAGGAATTGAACTCTCATATTTATGATCGTCAGACAAATACCCTAACCACTACGCCACACGCCTTCACAATACAATAAATAATCATTTCTACAATAAACACAAGGCTTGGAATTTTGTGGGAGGGGTGCAACCGATTAGATCCACCCCAGTACACAACTGGTAGTTAATGTATCGACCCCGAAAAGATGAAAGCAAAATCGACTTCGTCGAAATTTGAACTCAGAACGTAGCAGACGGGAGAAATATGGCTAAGCATTTTGTCCGGCGCGTTAACGATTCTGTCAGCTCGCCGCCTTATATAATAATAATAATAATAATAATAATGATAATAATAATAATAATAATAATAATAATAAACGACTACTGTACATCTATTGTCAATATATCTGCTTCCCACCCCTCATCCCTTGCTCCCCAAAACAATAGCAACAGAATAAGTCAACACAATTGGCATATCCTTTTTGAATCTGACTAATATACAGACAGACGCGTAGACAAGCCAAGATATCCAATGGAATAAGTTTAATCCTGCAAAGAATTCTAATGACGCCATCCATCTTGGAAACACAAAAGCAAAACACAGAACTTGATACTAAATCTGGCATTCACAATTACATATAAAGTCATACATTTTTCCTTACTATTTACTTAAGTTTACTCATTTCCATTATGAAGCTTTGCTGTTGTTTTTTTTTCTTTCTTCTTTTCTAATGATTATATTTATAAGTATTTTTGATGTGATTTAATTTAAGGCATTATTTTCTGGGTGGAATTACTTCCACTCCAAAGACTAAAGAAAATAACGAACACACCTAGATACACAAACCCACATACGCATGCATCAGCTCAAGCACAAAATTGGCGTTTATACAACCCCAACACACACACATACGCGCACCTACATGCAGATTTAATTACATATATGCATACGTAAAGGCGTACAGAGCCACATGCATTTGCACATACATACACCAAAGTATATATTTGTTTAACTAACTAGAAACAAGGAAAAAACACAGAATTTGATTCTATGCTTCCATCGCTGTTGTATTTGTGTCTTATTCCTATCTGCTTATCTGTCTGCCTGTCACTTTCTCACGTTTTCACTCACTACCTATTTATTTGTTTAATATATATCTAATCTTGCATCTATTCTTCTGTCATTCTACTCTCTCATCAATCTACCTATCTAATTATCAAAATATCTCTCAAAATTCCCCTCTCGCTATATAGTCATCTCTGCTTCTCAACCTCAGCTTCTAAATATGCATATATACACATACATACACATAAACTCATTTATGAACTTATGTAAATATTCATAGATATATTCATATAGGCTGATGTACTTATATGCACACACATGTATGTACATGTATATACGTAAGCTCACACAGACATATATGTATATATCATTTTTTCGTCTCTATATAAATATAGTATACTATCTATGCATCCAACGATTTGTTTATAGATAGATACATAGATAGATAGATAGATACATAGATAGATAGATAGATAAACTTTGCAAAGGACGAAGACAGGTGTAAGAACAACAAACAGGTGTATTAGTTTAACTTACGAGAAAATTTAAGTGTATTTTACGTTACGAGCCTACGTTCTTCGAACGAAAGAAATAAGAGGTAAAAATGGAGAGTGAAAAAACGAGAAAAAGTGTGAGTGAAAATGTACTGGAGAGTTCAGCTTGGTGGGATGACTTGAAAATAAGAGCTTGAATGAAAGGGAGATAATAATAGTGCGCCCCACGAAATCAGTTGCGTGAGTATGTGCGTGTGTGTGAGAATGGTTTGCGTGAGTTTGTTCGAGTGAATAGGGCGATTAAGAATAACGTGTGTGTGTAACATGTATGTGTGTATGTGAGCGTTTTGTGTGGCAATTGTTCTGCGCTTTTTCAATTGTATGTGTGGTGTGATCAAATAGTGTGCATGTGTATAGTGTATTCAGGTATTCTCTGCTTGTGTGAGAATGAGTATGAAGGAGTATGGTGTGTGTACTGAGTTAAACATTGTGTGTGACGACGCTATTGAAGTTTGTATTTGGGAGTGTGGACAATGGTGTGGGTGCTCAGAAGTGATCAGTGCTACTCTGTGGGGAGTGGGAAGATGTTGGAATATATATACCTGTGGATATGTGCGTATGTACACACACACACATATATGTACATGTATTTCTATTCATACATATACATGTGTGTGTGTGTGTGTGTGGATAGATACATAAGTAAATATCTCGCGTCTTTCATATACTACCTTGTATGCTTTTTCGCATTTCTTATTTAATATTTTTAGATTGGTATCATATGTTGATTGTGCCTGATGAAACTATGTTTCAACATATGTAGCAATTAGTAGCAATTAAAAAGATATATTATGTCCTTCAATTAATATCTTATACAAAGTGAAGCACATTTTTGTCGATCCTTGTATCAGGGAGCAGTGCATTATATATATATATATATATATATATATATATATATATATATATATATATAGATATATATATATATATATATATATATATATATATAGAGAGAGAGAGAGAGAGAGAGAGAGATGATTGCGCAAATCACAGATCTGTCGATATTATTTTCTCGAAACCCGAAACAGGCCACAGAGATTCTTTCGGTTGTCACTTGACATAAACTCACTACGACGTGGGGGTATATGGTAAATGATTATTCAGTATTGTAGATCGCACTGCTGAATTAGCTCTTTCAGTTAATTTACTCATATATATGCTCGATTAACACATTTTTTTATGACAAGGGAATTATAAAGTTGCATCTGGCCCATGGTTTTTGGCACAACGCGGATACAGAATAAATTATAACAATGTGGCAAGTACGGTCCATTGGGAACTCTGTGGAAATCACGGCCTTCAAAGAACAAAGACGTGTTGTGGGCAAACTCCAGAAGGATTGATCGAAAATGAGAATTGCAAAATCCTGTGTGATGCAATGATCCAGTGCGGCCAATCGATCGGACATTGTTGTGGCATTATGCATTCTGATTTTCAGCATAATGTAGCTCAGGAGATACACATTTGTTTGAGAAAAGGATTTACAAGATGGTTTAGGCTTGCTCTAAAATTTGATGTTGGATTTAGATAGGCCTAGAGACAGAACGTATCTTGTTTCTATGTTCTCATTCTGTTTTCTTTGTCTTCTGTCCAGAGTGGTGCTCGTCAGACCCGGTATTACCCTGGTTTTGAAATGCCAATGGTATTATAGAAATGGACGTCTTGAAACAATAATTCAGCGGCTCCAGTGACAGGATCGCCAACTAACTGTACACTGAAATATATTGTCTCCTCTGGAAACCTGTGAGGTCACGCATTGTGGTTATGGGCACCGTACATGGTACACACTATGTTCAGAAAGGTAGTATATACATGTGTGTGTATACATAGATACACGCACACACATATATAGATATATACATAAGCATAGGTGCGTTTAAATAAAATATAAATATGTATATATAAGTATGTGTGTATACATATATATATATATATATATATACATAGATTATACACACATTTTCATATAGTGCCCACACATATGTGTGTATGTGTGTGTGTGTGTGTCTGCGAATTTGTGAGTTCGGGTATGTTTTCATGTCTGTATGTATAGAGAGGATGAGTATCGGAGTGGGTGGCAGGGAAGGAGGGAATCACAAAATTCCTGAAAGCTGTGTGCTAAAACCATTTCCGCTTCTTCAGAGTATAAAATAGGGTAAAATACAAGAAACGAAAATGGTTGATCTCGTGTGTTATTTTTTTTTTTGTTTTCTTTTTCACTCTCTACTGTAAGAAGACGCAAAACATAGGGATATCCTGACAATCGGAAAGGACATCAAAAGAACGAATTCAATAGCTATTCACTATAACACGCATGGAACATTTTCTTTCAATGTAACCGGTTGAAGAATGCGTGTATATATATATTTATATACAGTATTGTTACGTGATTACTCTTTCTCTCTCTCTCTCTCTCTCTAAATATATATATATATATATATATACACTGAGCGACAGAGTTGTAGGGAGAGAGATGCACGGGTCTGTAAATAGATACATACACGCATACCAACGCACATATATTTGCGCATGCGTATCTAATTTGTTGGGGTTCAGATGTTTAATGAAAATGCCTGAACACTTTTGCAAGTAGTTTCCATAAAAAACAATACATTTTGATTTTCGAAAATCAAAAGAAAGGAAACGAAAATATAACTTGTTCTAATGAAATATATTTAGAAATGCTTGCATACATTTATACGTAAGTATCTTCGTGTGTGTGTATATATATATATATATATATATATATATATATATATATATATATATATATATATATATATTTCTGTATCTTTTATCTTTATTGTTGTTTCGGTTAACTGTGGCTCTGCTGCAGCACTGCTTTGAATAGATTTATTCGAAAAAATTCGACTCTAGGTCTTCTTTATTGAAGCCTAGATCTTAATCTAGCTGTTATATTTTTGGAACCGTTATTACGGGTTCAGAAATACACCAAGACTGGTTGTCAAGCGGTGATATGGGTGGGGACAAACAGAGACGCGAACACACAAATAAACACACCCACATATAGATCGGTATATATGTGTGTATATTTATGTATGTATACATATGTAACTATCTATATATAAATATATACATACTTACAAGAATAATATTTGTCTCTTATTATAGAAACAAAAGGGTTTATAGGAGTGCAAAAGAAGTGCTCAAATATGAGACGAAGCTAAAGATGCATTAGTTAGAGATCAAACAATTTGAGGTCAACGACTTTACATACAACACCACCCCTCTTTATGATAAATGAAAAAAAGACCACCATGGTATACAAAGACATAAAAAATAATACGTATACATAAAATCACAGAATGTAAAAATATATAATCGAATAAAATACAAATAGAACGGTTTATCAAAAGTTAGATATAACGACTAAAAATTCAAAACTAAAAATTCAAAACTATCAAAAGCCTCAAAGACAAATATAAAATAAAGATAAAATAAAATGTGTCCACTGACTAAAAAGATTTTATCTGACGATTAATTTTTTAAAAATATTACTTGAAAATTAAAAAAATATATATGAAACAGTCTTTTACTTACCTCACACAGGTACATCCAAGGTTCATAAGTAAACAGGATTCCACTGATCAAATTCACGTACATCTTGACAAAAGTCTTGTACTCCCCTCAAACAGGTTCGTTCAAAGTTCACAATAAACAGATATCACCGATGAAATTAAACAATCACATATATCTTTCGCCATTTCGGGACCACCGTAGTTCATTTACTCGAAAGGGCTTCACAGCGATGACCCCCACGTCAGGATAAATATGAAACATACACAGATCAACTTTTATGAAAAGCTTACACCTGTTAATGAAATGATTATAAAATTTCAGAAGAACCCATCAGCGGACGAGTCCAAATTGCTAAACATTCAGGTGGCTGTAGTTAACATAAATTCAGCCTTGCCGGTTTCAAATCCCCGTAACGTTAAGCAATTTTATTACATTTCTTTTTATTTCTATATACCTTCAAAAAAGGTGGAAGCAAACCCATGCTTGCGAAATGGGATCACCTCAGTAAATCTATTTTTGACCTAAAAGGCTTAAGGATAGCAACTTACCCTTATTTATATTTACTCTGAAGCAAGGGGCTCTCGAAATAATGGACCATTCCAGAGATTAACTCTTATTATTCTTTTATTTTTTAGATCTTGTAAATAGAATAATTCTTATTCTTCTTCTTTGGATCGTGTAAACAAGATGGTAGTGTGGTAGAGCTGCAGTATCTTTCGTTTGAGAACCAGCTCATGTGGGCCCTAAACCTAGCCTTAAAATTTACCGTACTACTTATATAAAACTTATTCAAATTATCCTTATCCTTAACAACGCATTTATACACTGCATAGGTAATTAGACAGAACCCGTCAATGGGACATAATCGAGGG
>NC_043019.1:8281142-8308642 GCF_006345805.1 Octopus sinensis | reverse complement strand
TACAATTCAGATCTTGTAAGTCCGTTTGTTTTGCGCGGTGAGAGTTAATTGATATGCATTTAATTTGTAGCGAATAGTTTACATTGAATTTTGCACCTTATTGTCAGTAAAGAATCGTTTAACATTACGCTGTGGGGAAAATAGTTTTGCTATTTTGATACACCTCCTTATATTCTGTCGCAAACATTTTGATTCCTGGCCTGACGATGGAATCGATGGAAGTGCCAGAAGGAATGTCATATAAATAATAAAACAAAAAGAGTCTCCACCAAAATTTGAAAGTGTTATTGGTATAATGGTTGTTGTTTTTATCTGATGTTTATTTAGTACTGTGATGCTAAAACCATTCTGTAGAACCAGCCGTATCTTGCGACCTCACGTGATTTGGGAACATGTAACAGACTTTTGCTTGTTTTATATGGTGCCTGTCTATTTATTTCTGTCTTTGTCCTCTCTCCCCAAATATCACATCATTAATATGCCCCTGGTTTAAAACTGGGGGCTCTCGAGAGTGACTATTGTTGTTCGAGACAAGACAGGCACCATATAAAACAAGCAAAAGCCTGTTACATGTTCTCAAATCATGTGAGGTCGCAAGATATGGCTGGTTGTACAGAATGGTTTTAGCATCACAGTACTAAATAAACATCAGATAAAAGCAACAACCATTATACCAATAACATCTTCAGATTTTGGAGGAGACAAAATCGTTTTATTTTTATCTGTCTGCATGATTAAAATCTGCGGAAGACGACAACGAGGATAGTAAATTATACGGTAAATAGATCAAGAATGAGCCAAGAATTTGCATTGCTATGTGCTCCTTTTATTTGCTGGGGAGTACAGTTTAATGTGGCTCTACTTTTCTGTAACGTCTTTAAGGGACATAAATTAATGCAGTGTTATATACTGCTAAATAAAAGGTTGTAGTCACGGGTGGAATATCATTCACTCCGTGTCTTGTTCAAGAACATCCTGGTGATTAAAAAACATCGTGGGAAATATTTGTGTTGTCAGTCGACCACTTTGGAATATATATAACGAATTCTTTTCAATCACACAACACACTAGGCGAGGAAAGACAAAAACAATCATCAGGATAATAACAACTAGATAATATGCACCCGGGCTGTCTCCGGTGTGATGGTCAGGAATGGATTGCCCGTTCAGTATTGTTACTTTCCTTCATCAGGATTAAGTAGCTAAACAAACTTTCTACAATAAAAAAGAAACAAAAACAGCAACAACTGAAATAAAAACAACGACAACAACAACTACTACGTTATTACTGGCTTATTAATCTAAAACCACTTTAGAATTTCCTAACAATATTTACAAACACGATTCCACACAAAGAACTGGACAAAACAGTAAACACTAACAAAACAAAAGCCAAACCAACTGACACAACAAGAAAAGAATCGTTTCAAACATTGAATTGATAGTTTTACTTTCATCTTAATATTTTATTGACGTTTTCATGGTCGCTTTATTTATTACATTTATTATTTTCTATTGTTCTTCTCGTCTGCTTTCATTTATTCGCGGTTGTTTCATTAATCCCTTCTGTATATTTATGCATTCTTTATATTCATATAATTCCTTGATTCTGCAGATAATTCCACAGCATTGCGCCTGACCAAACACTTCGCTAGTTAACACAGTTTCTTTACAAGTTTTCTCTTTTTCCTTTCTTTTTTTTTTTACAGATTTTGTTTAGTTTTTTTTATTTCTATTATTTTATTATTCTTTTCACGTTTTTCTTATAATTTCAGGCGGAGGCATGGGTGCTGGTCAAGAATACCAATCAATGTTACAAGCAATATCGCTAACATTTTCATAGCCATGGTCGACGTCGTCGTCTCTCTCCGCCACCTACTCCTCCTCAGCCTCCTCATCATCATTATAATTATCATAATCCTCATTGTCGTCGTCCTCGTCGTCATTCAGGACCAATATGGAATAAAGTTTCGGAAAAAAACAACTGCAAAACTTTGTTGATGTAATCTTTTTTTTGGATCCAGATGAAACGAGTTCGAGTGGTCACATGGGGATTTACATTTTCTTTTTGGCTATAAAATGTTCTGATATTCTTGAATGTGCTTCATTATATGGTGATAAGCTTTGATCTGCAAGAGACTTGGCTGCTATTTCTTTCAGGTCAAGTAACGAGCTAAGCGTATGTCACAGAAGGAAAACATAAAATGGGAAAGAAAAAAAAACGTTAGCAAAGATTCTTAAAACAAAGAAAAACATTTGCGATCAAGCGATAATTCAAAGTATACACTCATGTTTACTATTCGAATGACATATATATATATATATATATATATATACATATATATATATATATATATATATATATATATATATATATATATATATATATATATATAATATATATATAATATATTGTAGCTTTCTGAATTTTATATATTTGTCAGGCATTTTAGTCATAGCATTGAATGCAGCCTGAAGTCACACGTCACTGTTCCTCATAGAAAGATTTCAAATTTCACACCTGTAATATAACATAAGCAACCATAACCCGAACGGTAAACGAGATTGTAAAATCGAACCCCATTATGGAGGTCTGTTGTATGAAAAATCAACTTTTATCAAGAATAGCTATTCTTAAGCCTGTGTTTCATTTTTGTGTATACTTAGAACTCGGGAATTTAGCTATCTGTTTCTCTGAATCAGTAGATATTTCTCTTAGCTACTTGGCTCTCTTTATCTAACATAAGGTAGTATAAATGATATAGTATAAATAAGGTATATATATACTGAACTACATAAACTATACTAGAATGCAAGATAATATGACGGATTTTGAGTATGAATATTATGGAATATGGCAGTAAAATAACCATATGGATTTAAATACTCTCTTCAAAAGTAGTAATTTTTAATTTTTATTTTACATTTCAAACAAACACTATTTTACAATTTTAATTCACATTTAAAAAAAATAGAATTCGATACATTATACAATATTCATATTTTATATCTCTGAAGAGCAGAAGGGTTGTCTTTAAGAGCTTATCAATATAGGACTTCATCGTGCGAAACGATCGTAAGATGCTTAAAAACTTAATTTAAAACTTTTAAACTTTCAAATTTATTTTATACATCATATTTATATTTTTACTATTTATATATTTATATATATATTTAATACATAAAATGGGTATATCTTTGTGAAAAATTCGATGTTGATTTCCTTATATTAATAATAATATATTATTAAAAAATATATGTATATATATATATATATATATATATATATATACATACATATGGAAATAATATATATATATATATATAAATTTATCGCCAGATATTTTCTATTTTATATATGATAATAATAATAATAATAATATATGGTTACACACACACACACACACACACACACACACACACACACACACACACATATATATATATATATATATATTATATATATATATATATATATATATATACTTGCATATATTTCTACATACATACATATATGGGCACACGACACCACGAAGTACGTATGTATGTACATATCTATACATATTAGAGGATTTGTTAACCTTGCAAAGAGAAGCTTCTATCCAGCGAAATACTGGTTGAATACAAATGGTTTATATCCAGTTAAGAGAAGAAAAGAAAATTACGATAAGGAAGTTAACCATTATTTATCTGTAACAAATTGGTCATCTTTGCTTCTTAAAACCTTTTCAATGAATACGCAATAATTTAAATTTGCACATGAAATTTGCATTTATGTGACATGAGCATAATATCATTAGAGAAAAAGACTGTGTACCTTGTGGTGTTATATGTGGACCTATCAACTCATTTCAGCAGAGAGATGTACAAATCCGTGATTAAATTATTGCGTGTTAATTGAAACGTCTGTGTGAAGCGAAAATAACCAATTTGTTAATAATAAATTATTGTTAACTGCCTTTTCTCCATTTTCTTTTTTATTTTAACTGGATATAAATTATATCTATAGATCTCTCTCTATTCTCCTCTCTATATCCATCTCCCCCTCTATCTCTTTCTCTCTCACTCTCTCTCTGTATACACACACATATATATATATATAAATATAGGGGTAATTAATCAGGGTTTATTGGTAAACATAGGCATATAAAAAAGAGTTTTATAAGATACGTCAAACAATCTCTCGCTAGGTTCAGTCCTTTGGGCACAACGCTGTGTATTGCTGACGGTGGTCAACTTAATTTTCAGTTCGAATAGACTTAGTTGGACTACACTGAAATGCTATTCTAATTCGCCCAGCGACAGATGTTCCGGTCACCAAGTCCTTCTATTCTGTAGGACACTTCCCGTAACGTCTCATCCCCCATACGGGTGCTTACTAGAGTTACTCTCTCTTCTACTCTTTTACTTGTCTCAGTCATGTGACTGTGGCCATGCTGGAGCACCGCCTTTTAGTCGATGAAATCGACTCCAGGACTTATTCTTTGTAAGCCCAGTACTTATTTTATCGGTCTTTTTTGCCGAACCGCTAAGTTACGGGGACGTAAACACACTAGCATCGGTTGTCAAGCGATGTTGGGGGGACAAACACAGACACACAAACATACACGCACACATATATATGTATATACATATATACGACGGGCTTCTTTCTGTTTCCGTCTACCAAATCCAATCACAAGGCTTTGGTCGGCCCGAGGCTATAGCAGAAGACACTCACCCAAGGTGACACGCAGTGGGACTGAACCCGCAACCATGTTGTTCGTAAGCAAGCTACTTACCACACAGCCACTCCTACGCCTATGATGGTTATTTTTCATAATTTGCACCGTAATTACAGTGAAATAGCGTAACTCTTCTAGCAACACGTTATTAATGTTTGACCTGTCACAAATGTTGAGTCTCCATTGATAGAATTTATGTGTGCAGGGTTGTATGTGCGTGTAAGTGTGTGCATGGTTTTATGTGTGTAGGAGTGTGTGCATCTATTTCTTTTTTTTAATATATATAGCTGACATGGCGAATGTCGCATACAATCATTCCTTGTAATTTTCACAAAGTTACAGACGAATGTGTCTAACCTGCCGGCAAATTTCAGAGACTTTTAAGCACAGGATCAATTTGAAATAATTACCAATCAATTTCTTGAATTAATTTATTTGCTTCGAGGAAAGGTTGTCTGATCTTCCTTTGCACACAAGTAACAATTAAGAAAATATGCATCACTTTAGTGCAGTTTAACCTAGCTGGCAATTTGTAATATATTGATACAATCATAGAAAACAAGAGTTCGATTATTTTTTGAAGATCCTTAATTCACATCATTAATTTATTTTTTAAATCTAAGAGAGAATTATAATTATTGATCTGCAGGTTTATCTAGACTGTAATATGAAGAGGATATGAAATAGACCGAAACATGTACTCACAGGTATCCCTATTCTCTAAATCAGGGTCATCACACTTTTTTCACGGCGGGTCAGATAACTGAGAGACTGACGAGCGCGGGCCGCATAACCATTTTGTTCAGTGAATACACAAAAAATGTAGAAAACCAACATATTTATTTACCAAAATCTATCAAAGAAGCTGATGTTGGCAATAAGATAGTTATAGCACGCCCAGTGCGCACATATCCAAATCTCACAAACTAAGCAACAAAAATGGTTGGTGAGATTTGTGGAACTGGTGTTTAGCCTTTGAAGATATCATCAATATTTACTTTGGAATCGTTGCATCCAACCAAGAGAATTGCTTTGAAATGTTCCTCTGTCATCCTTCTTCGATGTGCTGACGTCGCATTCTTCATTATTGAAAATGTTTGCTCAGAGACATAAGTTGTTCCAAGCACTGATGCCGCATCAAAAGCAATTAAACTCCCATTGCAGGTATTTTCAGAAAAGGTACAGAGCCATGGCGGGCCGGATGAACTGAACTCGCGTGTCGTAGTTTTGTGATCCCTGCTCTAAACTGACAAGAAATGATATTTTCAACAGGGTGTAAATTCACAGGTCACACGTTTGCTTCATTTCAAAAAATTATCTTCTCTTCGACGTCAGAGTCACTAGCCACTGCCGCTAGGTGTGTCATTACCGTTTCCAACGCGGAGATAAGGTTGAATGAATTAAGAATGTACTTTGTACGACATTCGAAATATCAACAATCTTGAAGTGAGTCATAAAAATTCATGACCGTGGAACGTTTGAACAATTCATCTTCGACGAATGTCTGCATAAACACCTATACATACGGACTTTATTTTTTATCTTTTCCTAGTAGCAGTTATTAGACTAGGGCCGTGCTGGGGCACCGGCTTGATAGAGTTTTAGTCGAATGAATCGAACGCCGTACCTTTTTTAAGCCGATCCTTATTCAGTCGGTTTCTTTGGCAGAATCGCTAAGTTCCGGCAAGTAAACACAACACAAAGACAACGAACACGCACGCACGCACACACACACACACACACACACACACACACACACAACACACACACACACACACACACACATAACCGATGGTCTTCCTTCGGTTTCCATCTACCAATTCTGCTAACAAGGTTTTGAAATGCTCAACAACTATGAGGGAAGGATCTTACTCAAGGTGCCATGCTGTGAGACGGAACCACGTACCGCACATGTATGCGGCGTATAAGGACAGAGAGAGAGAGAGAGAGAGAGAGTTGGTGCGAGATGGAGTGAGGGAGAGCGAGAGATGGTGGGATAGAGAACGAGATAGCCAGATAGATTGATATATGCATATATACTTGCATGTATGTACATACAAACATACATATTAATACACACACACACACACACATATATATATATATATATACACACACACACACAGAGAGAGAAGAGAAAGTCATTGATACGTATACATATTTCTGCGTGTGCATGTGTGTATATGTCTGTGTATGTATGGGCGTGTGTGTTCGTGTTTTTCTCTCTCAATCTCGATAGAGCTCTCTCTCTCTCTCCCTCTTTCTTTCTCTCCGATACCCTACCTTCATTTCTACCACATCTCTCTCTGTCTCTCCGTCTCTCTCTTCCTCTATCTCTAACTGTATATGCAGTATAGAGCAGCGTTTTAAAATACTAGAAATGTCTTTTGAATGATGAGAATTAAATGAAGACGGGGAGTCACGAAATATAAAGCGGGAATAAATGAGAGAAGACAAGAAGACGTTGAATTGAGAAGTTGAAGAATGACATAAGAAGGACGATTGGACACGATTGGAATAGTGTGCTATTGACAACAAGTATCGTATATCCATGCATCTAACTGTATGTATGCCTGTACCCCGAATGCGTGCGTGCGTGTTCGTGCAGTTACTTGATATATATATACATACATATATATATATATATATACATATATATATATATATATATATATATATATATATATATATATATATATATATATATGTATATATATTCGTATATCTATACTAATATGTTTATGAATGCAAACAGATACATATATATATGCATGTATGTGTGTATGTATATATATAGTTGTATGCGAGTATGTATGGCCGTATGTTTGTATGTATGTATATATGTGCGTGTGTATGTATGATTGTGTGTGAATGTAGGTTTGACTTAGAATTACCTCAATGGATTCTTTCAATCTTGGAGAGATTATTCCTCATTTCAAATCTGGTGGAATTCGTAGAATCTGCCTAGTACTGTAATTGCATTGACTACTTGTTGTCAATTCAGTCATTCAGTACATTTTGAAAGCCAAAGGCTATTTATTTGGAAATTGTCTTGTCACATTCTGACTACACCAATATTCCTTTCTTTACGGAGCATTCTTTCTCTCTGCTTCTGGTCATTATATAATGCGTCGAAATTCGTTCTTCCTTTTTAAGAGAGGAACAAATACAACCATTCGAAGACTAATGTCAGGGCCTTGATCATGGCATAAACTGAAAGCCTTCCCATCAGAAGCTAACAAAAGCATGGAATGAAATAAATTAAATTTAGTAACAGCAGAATACTTGGCTGTTGGAAAGAAACGATTCGCCATTTTGCATCTGACTCCAAAGCGATGGCACCCACAGACATGACAATATTGGTGACTTGATAGAATGAAAATTATGCCATTATTATGTGATAAAGAATTGATTTCATGAAATCGCGAATCGATCACCACACACATTAGGTGATCAGCGAATATGTATCACCTATTGTTAAGGGCAAATATGAGTTCGCACAAAAAGATATATATTTCATAGAAATGGGGATATTATCTGAAAGTATAGATCTAAAAATAGAGATAAGCAGAATGTGCTAAATGAAATCGATCCAATTAGAAGAGTAATAAAATTCTATAATTTAATATTCCTATAGAAATGTATTTCTTTCGGAAGAATTGAAGAACGTGTAGAAAAATATATAAACAAAATTTTAAGATTACACACACCCGCCTTAGACAAAAATATATCTTATGAACTGCAAGCATATTATATAGAAAACTTCAATACAATAGTTTGTCAAGGAAAGAAAGGCTATGCCTATTAAGGTTTGTGGATCGTTGCTCAATAAAAGGATTGAACTTATGCCCACCGTTCTTTCAGAACTCTACATTTATTGCTTACGAATGGTTTCCTGAAGAGTTGAGTGCTGGCGTTAGTAATGTATGGCTACTGTGGAGCACTTGCAGAAAACAGCACTGCTTAGAACCGCTCGAATACTCCAGAAGGTGCTCGAAAAATAAGAGGTTTTACCTTAGTTCACTGGTAGTGAACATCTGACACCGTAGTACATCCCCAGCCTTATTGCAAAGGAAATAATAATAATAATAATAATAATAATAATAATAATAATAATAATAATAATATAATAATAATAATAATAATAACAATAATAAAGGAAATGTCAACACATATGACATAAGACTATAAAACACCAAACTACAAACTCCAAGTAACGGTTAAATAATTAAGAAAAAAAAACGTAAAATTCCGGTAGGAATATTTCTAATGCATTGACGGCATTTTGCTAGAAAACTACACGAGATCATCGCGGAATTTGCATATGGCTGATGTAGGAAGTTATGGGATAATATGTTAACAAGTGATGTATATCACCTGGTAACACGATACAAAGTATCTAGATACAAAGTATTTCTGAAAATAATTAGATTTTCTAATTCTTTTGTCTGTTAGGTGCGTGTAAAACGGTAACTGTAGGACTGAAATATTTGGAATTTGATGTGTGGTGTATCTACGTATACGTAAATATGCATGCATGTATATATATATATATATATATATATATATATATATATATATATATATATATATACATATACGTATGTATGTATATATGTGTACATATGTATGTATATGTGTGTGTGATGTGTATATATGTGAGTTGGTGGGTGTGAGCTAATGTGTTAGTCTTTGTGCGAACATGCATATATATGTATACACACATAAACATACACACACACACAAACACACACAAACACACACACACAGAAGCACACATACACATATATATATATATATATATATATATATACATATATATATATACATTGGTGTTTATATATTCATACGTACATACACGCATACGCATATACGTAACTATAGCCTTATAATAGTATTTGCTTTATACTTGCATTTAAGCGTAAAATCTAATCTGCCGAGTACTTCCTAGTAACAGGCAACACTTCTACAAGAGAAGCTTCAACTTAAACTGTTAAGACAATCACATGTCAAATGCGGAAAACCTAATAAGGCGTAAGCGCGGAAAATATATAAACGAATTAAGCATATTTTGGAATAAAATGGCATATCAGCATAAGCAGTGTTAGGACACAGGAGGAATGGTGTAATGTGTGTCGAAAGAAAACAGAAATATCCTCCCATAAATCTACATAGGAATACCAGTGGGCTTAATTAAGCAACGATTCATCAAAGACATTCGTACGTCAGAAATATAAAAGCGAGAAGGCGGCGAGCTGGCAGAAACGTTACCACTCCGGGCGAAATGCTTTGCGGTATTTCGTCTGCCGGTACGTTCTGAGTTCAAATTCCGCCGGGGTCGACTATGCCTTTCATCCTTTCGGGGCCGATTAAATAAGTATCAGTTACGCACTGGGGTCGATATAATCGATTTAATCCATTTGTCTGTCCTTGTTTGTCCCTTCTGTGGTTAGCCCCTTCTGGGTAGTAAAGAAATAGGTATTTTGTCTGCAGCCACGTTCTGAGTTCAAATTCGGCCGAGGTCGACTTTGCCTTTTATCCTTTCGGGGTCGAAACATTATATACCAGTTGCGTACTGGGTCGATATATTTGACTGGATCCCTCCACCAAAACTTCGGGCCTTTTACTTTGAGCAGAAAAAATATACAAGCGTGCAACAGTGCCGTTATCAAATAACTTTTGGCTGCTAAAAGAATATAGTATGTCTAATGAAAACCCGTGAGCATATTCCGATGGAAATTAATGTTACGAAATGCTGTCAATTATATATATAGAGATGGAAAGTAGTCATTGCTGGGGAGCATGGAATTTTCAGCCATATTTCGATACACATGTTTAGAATATTCAGCCTTATGCTGTCAATTTTATTAAGACATACGATATATAACGCAACATATATCGCCATTATTCAATTGACAATAGGACAGAGAAAGAACTAGTTTTTTCTAGAAATAAACATGTCAGTAGTAACTACTCTGGCATGGAAAATATAAAGTTTACTGTACTTTCAAACTCAAATTCTCAGGGTATTCCTTCTTGGAAACCAAATATGCTCTGTTAGAAATCTATAAAATTAATTTCAGTGTAAACATGGCACAGTACTTGCAGAAGAACGATCTGTTTTCGATTATGTCCCTTTCATCGCGTAGTCACAAGCATAACAAGAGGTGACCGAACACATGGAGGGTAAGAGGAACGGGGTTGTTAATACTTCAATGAATGATGTATTGGAGGCTTCGTAGTCTTTGTATTATTATTAGGTTATTCATGAAGTGAAAATTGAAGTATACGATCTCAGATTTGTATTTAGTTATACAAACACAAATAAATATACATTTTTGTGTACATGAATTAATTCATGTATGAAGACACACAAACACATACACACACACACACACACACACACAAACACACACATATATATATATATATGTCACAAAACCTAAACAGCAATACCTATACGCTGTCAGAATGCAAGACATCTAAACTGATCACATAATTATCTTATTAACTAATCCCTGAAATTAATAGAATTCTTCCTTGATTTACTAAACCCGTCTAAGGTAAATCACTCTCCCTATATTACTCCTTCTGGTTTAAATCCTAAAAAAAAAAAACACAGTAGGGGGCCAAAATGATATATAACCCTGGGGTGTTGAGTTTAAATCTATATTGAACGTGTATCTCTATGATATATCGCCAAAGACGGCGCACGTACAGACTCGTTAATGCGTCGCATAAAATAATGCTTGTACAGTATTTCTGACGGCTCTAGTTTCCGAGTTCAAATTCCGTCAAGATCGACTTTGCTTTTCTTCCTTTTGATGTTGATAAAATAAACAATTGAGCAGAGGGTTCGATATAATCTACAAAACTTGCCCATAAAATTATGGACCCTTTGTCAACATTTGTTACTTCAACATACGTGGACAGAAGTATTGACTGTCGATCTACTTTCATTGTAGTTGGACGAAATTCTTTCCGAAATAGATTGGAAGTATACTTATCCATATCTAAAGATTTTTTTTTCTTTTTCGTTATATATACATAATTATTTATAGTACCTACTAAAATTGAAATGTAAGTGCTGCGTCAGCAGAATTTGGAATTTTGTCAAGAACTGTAAGATAAGTAACGAAGCACCAAAATATATTTTGGTTCAAAGCAAACACCACTTTGTCACGTTCCCCGACCTACATCATATATGACACCAATATAATTTCATTTTAGCCATTCAATTCCATTTCTATTTTTATATAGTTTGCCATGTTTTTTTTTATTAAATAAACATTATTGTTTTCTCCATTCTCCGCTTCTTCATCTCCCTTTCCTACTTCTTTTTTAATCGTCTGCATTATTATTATTATTATTATCATTGTTGGTGTTGTTGTTGTTGCTACGTTTTTATTGGAATTACTTTACTTAAATTTCTTTCATGTCTACACATTTTAATTGAAACTTTTCTTCAATTATACGGAGTTGATAGTTTTTATATTTGGTGGGTGTGTGTGTGTCATTAGGGTTGAATTGAGGATGTGATATAAGCTATTGTTCTCTTTGTTTCTGTGTCGTGTCTAATTGAAATAAGCCACTTCATAAAGAATACACTTGCTGCAATATGTGTGCGTATTTTTGAGTGTGAAGTTAATAGAGTTGCAGAGACATCCCAGGAGATACATCAACTGCTGTAATGAAGACATATATAAGAGTGCTCCAAGACTAATTGAAAATTAGGCTGTCTATGCTAAATGATTAAGTGACTAAATGAAATTAATATACAATAGATTTGTATGTAGAAAGTATACGCATAAGAAAAATATGCCTTGCAATTAAATAATGAGAGATGTATGTGTACATATGCATATATATATATACATATATATATATTTATGTATATATTATATATATTTACATATTTGTATGTGCCTATACCTATACTTATATATGTATATATATATGTGTGTGTGTGTGTGTGTGTGTATATTTATGTGGAGGCGTGTGGCTTAGTGGTTAGGGTGTTGAAATCATGATCGTAAGGTTGTGGTTTCGATTTCTGGACTGGGTGATGCGTTGTATTCTTCAGCAAAACACTTCGTTTCGCGTTGCTCCAGTCCACTCTACCAGAACCAAGAAACAATTTCTGTACAAGAACGCTTAAATGAAGAAAATTTACTTATCGAAAAAATATCGAACACGCCTCAATAGGAACAAACTCCGCTCGTAGTATATATTTTAATTAATGATCAGATATCTGTCACTTTACACACACACACACACACATATATATATATATATATATATATATTAATCAATTTAGGGTAGCAAAAAATTCAGTAGAAATTTATCGCTACCAGCGTTCTAGTGGGAAAGAGAAAATAGTCAAAGACTAAATATATAAAAAAATAAACAATTTAGGAATTTAATTAAGCTAGTTTACCATTAAAAACACTGAAACGATGCATCGTATAAAGATGAATTAGGGTAAACGTTTTTAAATTTTCACCTAATTTCTGAATTACTACTTAGCGGTTTGAGTTATGGCTGCTCTTTCTAGTGGACGAATGGCCTATTAAGACCATTCCTAATTGTTTAATTTTATATATATATATATATATATATATATATATATATATATTATATATATATATATATATATATATATATATATATATATTTATATATATATATATATATATATTATATATATATAATATATATATATATTGGGAGTGAAATGGCCCAGTAGTTAGGGCATTGGAGTCGCGGTTTCAATTCCCAGACTTGGCGTTGTGAGTGTTTATTGAGCGAAAATACCTAAAGCTCTACAAGGCTCCAGCAGGGTGAGGTGGCAAGCTCTGCTGTATTCTTTCGGCACAACTTTCTCTCACTTTCTTCCCGCTTCTGCCGTATCTGTATCTCAAAGGGGCAACCATGTCACACTTTGTGTCACGTCGAATCTCCCCGATGACTACGTTAAGGGTACACGTGTCTGTGGAGAGCCACGTATACATGGGCGGCTGAAAAACAGAAAAGGCGTTACCAAGGAGCATGGCAAGAGAGAGGCGCCTCAACATCGGCTCCCACTTACGGAGCTCGTATTTTGCAATTAGCCATCTCTGCTCCGATATTGATCATTGATTTCCGACTTGAATTGTGGTGCCACGTATTTAACCAAATCTAAGACATCCAGTAAACAGTCTCTCTCAAACAGATCAAACGTTATTCTACATCAAACCAATGAGATTTTCTGTTATTCTTTAAACATTCCAGCCTTTAGCGACAACCATCGTCTCCTTGATGCTTTTAGTTAATTTGTCTTATTCTATATTTTCATCAATCAACGCCGCTGCCTTCGTCGTTGCCATCATTGTCGTCACCATTGTCATCATGAACATCATCGACGTCGTCGTTATTTTCTTCGTCTCCATCGTCGCTCTGGAGACAGCAGTCCTCAACGTTCACATCATCATCATCATCATCATCATTAACAACATTGTCCTCATCGAGATAAGTCTGAGTTGTTGTCAGCTTTTACTACACTCGTCACAATAACAGCAACCACCACAATAACAGCAACAACAATAACAACACAACCACCATCTCCACTACTACTACTACTATTACTACCACTACCACTACTACTACTACTACTACTACTACTACTACTACTACTACTACTACTACTGCTACTACCATCACTACTACTACTATCCACATCTTTTAATTTTCTCCTCTTCTTCCCATTCTTTGTGACACATCAATTATCTTCGCCCCGTTCCTCCATCTCCCTCTGTCCTACATTTCTACAAGAGATCACAGAAGATGAAGGAAAACAAACATTAAACAGAACCACCAAGACGACACCAACATCAACAAGAACCACGCCGACACAAACAACAGAATCACACGAACACCAAACCCCTGACACCAACACACAACACTCCTTTACAAAAATGCCGAAATAAATTTATAGGAAAAATATTTTTGATTATGTAAACAGAACGGTGTTCATTTCCGTTATATTATTCTTCCACGTAGGTCCTTTCTTCCTTTCTTTCATCTTCTATCCAATCTTCATCAGTAGCCCTCCTCTCCATCTTCCTTGTTCTCGAAACCATCATCGTCGTCGTCGTCATTAGCATCAGCATCATCATCCCACCATCATATCTACTAGCATCAGTTTCTTCTCAATTTCTTTCGCATCTTCACTTTCATTTTTTGCCGTATTAATTCCGATTCTTTACATTCTGATTTCAAATCCCACAGTTGTCGATCGTACATCACCTCCCCCATCCCGGGTACAAGATTATTGTTCAAGTACTGCAAACTACTTCATAGATCATTTTCTTCCCACAAATGTCAGGCCTTGCTAGAAACTATCATCATCATCATCATCATCATCATCATCATTATTATTAATATTAAGGCGGCGAGCTAGCAGAATCGTTAGCAAACCGGGTGAAATGCTTATCGAATTTTGCCCCTACTTTATGTTTTCAGTTCAAATTCTGCCGATGTCCACTTTGCCTTTCACCTTTTCGGGGTTCGATAAATTAAGTTCCAGTTGCGTACTCTGGTCGATCTAATCGACTGGTCCCTTCCCAGTAAATCTCAGGCATTGAGTCTATACTAGCAAGGTTTACTATTATTTTTATTCCTGTACTTACAAGGCAATAATTTATTTCTTCTTTTTAGTATCGGTTCGCCTATTTCACTGCTTTTCGTGTTGACTTCAGTTTGACTGTACTTCTGCATTATTATTATTATATTATTATTATTATTATTATTATTATTATTATTATTATTATTATTATTTGTAGTAGTAGTAGTAGTACATTTATAACAGCTTATGAGAGTTCCTTAACCATTACCTACTTGCTATTCCGTTTTCTTCGTTGTTCTTCAATCTTCATAAACGATGAAATCTTCTCCTTCTAATTAAGTGTCCGCTTTTCAAGTGGAACGACTCAAGAATTGTAATCGATATCTCCAAATATCTCTCTAAATTTTAATGTATTTTTTGTTCCGTTTCAACATTCCTGTTCTACACCCTTTCGATGAAACTGCCGAATTGTTTATTATAGATAATTTAATTTTTACTTTAATTTTTAATTTAATTTAATTTTTACTTTAACACCATCAACAATATTCTTTTGGATCATTTTCTTGTCCTTTTCTCCGGACCAGTTATCTACATCTTGCGCGCCCATTCAGTCTTCTTCTTAAACGCAATCATTAATTCCCATCAGTGACGTTCATTTTTTCGCCAGGTACATCAATCCCACATGCAAGAATCTCCTTACCACTTGATATATTTCATTTCTAATACACATATTTTCAAGTTTCCCCTCGTCTTATTGAAAAGGTACTGTGAAATTTGGAAGAAATTTGTAGCTACGTTTGACAGGCAAGTTACTCGTATACTGCTTGGCTTCTTATCACAAAAATGTTAAAGATTTTGCTAAATGATATAATACGTGGGAGATACCGTTTTGCAGTACATACTTATTTCTTCATTTTTTCAGATTTCAAATCAGACATTACCAACAACTTCAAGGTGAAGTAAAGATATTCCACAGCATCGCGTATGGCGATCCTCAATATACGTTTCTCTCCCGACAACAATTAGCAAATCATTTGTCGATGCCAAAAGAATGAAAAGCAACGTAAAAATTACCGCTGTTTGCTAAAGACCACCTGCAAAAATATGGCAAAGAATTCTCTTACGAGATGGAAGGGTTCTGAAAGTTGACCAATTTTAGCTTACAGTTATTCTTCTATGCAGAGCAAGAGAGAGTGTAGCATGAAGTGTTTTAAAACGGGAATATGTTCAGTCTAGAAAACCGCTGCACTGTCACATATATACAAATACGCCAACATATTTAGTGATGTCTATATGTATATGTCAGTGAATGTGTGTGTATGCGTGTGTACAAATGTGTGTGAATGTATAAATATATATATATATATGTTTGTGTCAGATACTTCTTGTGTGTGTATACGGTACTGTGGTTTTGGATCTGCGCTTGTCATCTGTGTGTTTGTGTGGGGGTGTCGAGTACGTGATACAAGCGGAAGGAAGAGCTAAATAGATAAATAGATAAACTGATAGATAGACAGACAGTTCAATCGATCTATAGATAGAAAGACAGTCAGATAGATAGATAGATAGATAGATAGATAGATAGATAGACATACAGACCGATAGATAGATAGAAAGATAGACAGATAGACATATATATATATATATATATATAAAGAGAGGGAGATAGATAGATAGATAGATAGATAGACAGACAGACAGACAGACTGAGAGATAGATAGATCGATAATAGATAGATAGATAGATAGATAGATAGATAGATAGATAGATAGATAGATAGATAGATAGATAGATAGATAGATAAAACGAAAGAATGGAAAGGAAGAACATGAGAGGAGACAGCGAGAGAGAAAAAGAGAGTCAGAAAGCCTGGGAAATCGTAGAAAGGGAAATAGTATTTTAAATGACAGGTCTCTGTATTTGTATCTATGCGTTTTCATGTTCTCCATTTAAATTTAATATTTAATTAGACACAACCATTAGTAAACATTAGATAGCATTAACAATTAAAAATAAAAACATAATTGCGACGAAACAAAGTATATAAGATTTAGAGAAAATCGTATTTATATGAAGAGTTTCGAGATAAAACAATTATAAATAGTTTAGAAAGTAATGAAGACGAAATTAGTAATTGATTAATGAATTAGAAATGTCTATAAAGTTTTCAATTGCTTCTTCTTCATCATCATTATCATCATCGTCATCGTCGTCGTCGTCATCATCATATATTCTTGTTGTTATTATAATTAGTAGTAGTTGTGGTGGTAGGAACAGCAGCAGCAGCAGCAACAGCAGCAGCAGCCGTTCAAGAATTTGGATCTGGAGATCTCCATTTCTAGCGACTTTGAAAGCCACCTCCCAGTGGTGTCGGGCGTCAACGAAGAGCCCTCGACTACAACAAGACGACCAAAGTTTTCTTTTTTTCCCAAGGTCTGGGGTCCCCCGCCCCTAAGCCCTAGACCATCCCCTAATCACCCTTACCCGTCTTGTTGCTTAACAACAACAACGACAGTAGCAGCAGCAGCAGCAGCGGCAGCAGCAGCAACAGCAGCAGCAGCAGTAGTAGTAGTAGTAGTAGTGTCTTTCAATTTTGTTTCCATTTCTTGCCGAGTGTCTTCCCAACATCTTGGGAAAAGAATCTTTCTCAGTACAACGGTAGGCCATTAAGATAAATACACCAGATTGTTCATATACAAAGTCGTGTGATAGAAAAGAAAATGGAAGAGAAAACAAGGGGGGGGAAGAAAACAAAGAAAATAAGAGGGAACAGGAAAGAAAATTCACAGTGACAATGTTCTTCTCAATGCGTGTGACTTTCCTGTTAAGAAGGTTCTTTTGCAGTTCCTACATGGATGGTAAGCCAAGGATCACCCTCAAATAATTTTTAGTTCCCCTTTTGGTCATACCAAGTGCTCCTACAGTCACTGATATTATAACCCTCTTGAGTTGCAACATTTTTTTGTATTTCAATCAGCAAATTCTTATATTTTCTGAGCTTATCAAATTCTTTTGCTGAGATATTATGATCATAGGGTAAACTCATGTCAATCAAAAAACAGATGTTTGTGCTTTGTTCTTTCACAACAATATCTGGTTTATCAGCTTGATAGTCTGGTCTGTATGTATTAGAGAGTCCCACAGAATCGCTACATTTTCTCCCTTCATAGCCTAAATATGGAGCTTGTACCATTTGTCAGCAGTTTTGCTTTTATAACGTCGACATATTATGCAGTGTACATATTGGCCAACACAGTCATGTCTAGATGTATACTCTACCGGTGCTAAAACCTTATACCTAAAGATTAGGTAATCGATTGTTTCAATTTCATTGTGACACTGTCGGCACTTTGGGTCAACTCCACACAAGATGTCGAAATGTCTTTCACTAGATAACAATGGCACTCTTTTCATTTTGACTCTATATCCTCTGGAGGAGTTACTCAATCCTTTATATATTAACCAAATTGAAGTAGATTCACAGAATTAATTTTTTGAACCAGTTCAAGACACGCAAGATGTGGAAATATATTTCAATCGATAACAATGGTACGCTTCTTTTAATTTTGACTCTAGATCTTCTGGAGGAGTTACCTCAATCCTTTATTATTATATTATTATTATTATTATTATTATTATTATTGTTGTTATTATTATTATTATTATTATTATTATTGTTATTATTATTATCATTATTATTATTATTATTATTATTATTATTATTATTATTATTCAGTAGTTTTATTTTTATAGCGTGCTTTCACTTCACTACCGAGCGCAGCTCTGTGTGCCTTAGGTATGAGCTGTGATTTGTTGTGATGCTCTGATTGTTATTGTATGGAAAGTGTTCTGCGTAGGATGTGTGCATTATTATTATTATTATTATTATTATTATTATTATTATTATTGTTATTATTATTTTTATTACAGCTATCATTAATTGTGTGCTGTTAGTTGTAAACTGTACTAAATCATTAAACATGTATTTATGTAATTATTTGTCTCTGCGCGCTTACACACACACATACGTACAAAGTTTTTACAATCGTTCTCATTTTCATAGCAATTTTTCTAGCTAAAATCACCTTCGAAAACTGTATAAAGTAAACTTCATAGACTTTCATATTTATACATACATACATACATACGTATGTACGTATATACATACATACATACATACATACATACATACATACATACATACATACATACGACGGGCTTCTTCAAAAATCCACTCGCATGGGTCTGGTCAAACAGAGGCTATAATAAAAACACTTGCCCAGGTTGCCACAACACGGGACTGAGCCTGGAACCATGTTATTGGAAAGCAAGCTTTTTACCACTCAGCTACGTTCACATAAAGAAAACGTATGGAATTTTTGCTCATTGCACACATGATAGATATTTTTGAAAACTTGTCTTCCCCTTTGTCTGACAAATGAACGAAAAGTAACCCATTTTGAACATTTTTCTTGTTTCGTTTCATGGGTTCTTGCATCTACCAATGGACAGTGTCCGTATTTTAAGATCCATTAGAAAATAATTTATGTGATTCTGATCAACATGTCTGGTGAGTCGCCTGTGTTGCCAACTGCATTAATGGAGGTGAAAGCAAGGGTAACTTTCTGAACGGATATAATCGACGTTACACTACTTGTCCATATATATAGCTCAACACAGCACATACACACACAAACAAGCAGACACATACATGCGTACATACACACACACGATTACACAAGCACAAAGTAACACACATACAAACACTTGAGAATGATTATTTATGTCGTAATCTTTTGTGCCCAATATTTTAAGGAACTTGTCAAACTTTTTTATGTCCTTAACTTGTCCCTGTTACCAAAGACTGTATATATGTAATGTAGCAATTTGTAACAACCAATAATTAACGCAACCAAACTTCAATATGTTACTTTTGACAATCTTTTTCCAAAGAGTGAAACCGGTAAAGTAAATAAACATCTTTTAAAATTACATTTTCAAACCTTCTTTCGTATATAATTCCACTCGTGCGGTACCCTACAACTCCACTTTGTTATATATATATATGCATACACGCTCTCACACATGCTTACATCTTAACAGAGAGTAATAAATAGACAGCTAGCAGGATAGATAGATAGATAGATAGATAGATAGATAGATAGATAGATAGATAGATAGATAGATAGATAGATAGATATTATAGATAGACAGAGAGATAGAGATAGAGAAAGGGAGAGAGACAGACGGACAGAGAGAAGTAATACAGATATTGATAGTAAAGTATACAACAAATTTCGTCAGTCAACACGATGTGATTCAATTGGTAATTCAATCTCAGAAGTGCAAGGAATATTTCTCTCCATATCGCCATCTTTGCAATGTAGGGTAGTGCTATTAGAGTAATTACAATAATTGGCATTATTACAGACATACAGCGCTATCGCTAATACCATTAATAATTGCAATAACACACGACTCGATTTCAAACAATGCAGTATTTAAACAACTGTTTGCTCAACGAGATTAACAATGGAAACCGTGCGCATTGGCCAGAGTCAATCTATATCAATTTCATATTAATATTTGCACTTCCTGGTACATTTTATATATTCTTGCATGTGTATTGTGCCACAATATTTTAGATCAACTTTCAGCTCATTCCGGATTAAGATTCTATTACGTATTGGTATATGGCAATATTGGAAAACAATATGCATACATGTGTCCATGTATATTAAGGTATACATACATGTACACACCTATATTTAAATGTAAATATATATGCATTTGTGTATCTATCTATCCTCCATCAATCTCTCTCTTTCTGTATATATATATATATATATATATATACAGAGAGAGAGAGATTGATGGAGGATAGATAGATACACAAATGCATATATATTTACACTATGGATTAGGTCACCTTCTCTGTGATGCTATTAAAACTTTTTTAAAATTCTGTGATAAGACTGTACATCATCTTTAAAGAACTTTAATGAACTTTGGAAATCTGTTTATGTTACTTAATTATCTACATTACTTCATGAGTATAGCCTGAACCACTAGGATGTCTAGAGAACTCACATGTATTTTAGCTGATGAGTACGGGACACGTTTATATGCTGTAATTTTTGCAACATTTAATAAAGCCTGTCCTTGTATGAAACGATTGTACTAAAAACCTATCCATTCTTGTTGCTTCTTTCTCGCGTATATATATTTATATATATATACATGGATGAAAAACATTTAGATTCCAATTCTTGGTACTTTATGATTCAATGCGTGATTCAAATTTGGAATGGCTGAGGAATTACATCGCGCTTTGAAACTCAAAATACTAAGGAATTTGTTTTTGATCTGTAAATCTCACTCCCAATAGATGAGTTCAGTGTCCTTCTTTGGTACGTCTACACAGGCATAAGCACACACACATATATATATATATAATATAATATAATATAATGCATTTAACTAAATATTTTTAACTAAAGATCTATATATGTATATATATATATATTTATATGCTATATATACACGCATATATATATATATATATATATATATATATGTGTGTATGTGTGTGTTTGTGTGTGCCTGTATGTATACATATATATATATATATTATATATATATATACAGAGAGAGAGAGATTGATGGAGGATAGATAGATACACAATGCATATATATTTACACTATGGATTAGGTCACCTTCTCTGTGATGCTATTAAAACTTTTTTAAAATTCTGTGATAAGACTGTACATCATCTTTAAAGAACTTTAATGAACTTTGGAAATCTGTTTATGTTACTTAATTATCTACATTACTTCATGAGTATAGCCTGAACCACTAGGATGTCTAGAGAACTCACATGTATTTTAGCTGATGAGTACGGGACACGTTTATATGCTGTAATTTTTGCAACATTTAATAAAGCCTGTCCTTGTATGAAACGATTGTACTAAAAACCTATCCATTCTTGTTGCTTCTTTCTCGCGTATATATATTTATATATATATACATGGATGAAAAACATTTAGATTCCAATTCCTTGGTACTTTATGATTCAATGCGTGATTCAAATTTGGAATGGCTGAGGAATTACATCGCGCTTTGAAACTCAAAATACTAAGGAATTTGTTTTTGATCTGTAAATCTCACTCCCAATAGATGAGTTCAGTGTCCTTCTTTGGTACGTCTACACAGGCATAAGCACACACACATATATATATATATATAATATAATATAATATAATGCATTTAACTAAATATTTTTAACTAAAGATCTATATATGTATATATATATATATTTATATGCATATATATACACGCATATATATAATATATATATATATATATATGTGTGTATGTGTGTGTTTGTGTGTGCCTGTATGTATACATATATATATATATATATATATATATATATATATATGCGTATATATGTGTATTTCTATATACACATGTGTGTGTGCAACCATATACGAAGTATGTTTGTATATATGTGGGAAGCCATTTATATATATATATATATATATATACCCATCCACTTTAATAAATACACATATATGAGTGTGTATATATGTGCATAGATATATGTGAATGAAATCCATTACAGTTACCCTCTTTCCAAGCGTATCACACCATGAAACCTATGATCGCTCCCATGATCATAACAAACCATACGAAACTAAAAAACGAAAACAAAACTACAAATGAAAATAGCACAAACCATTTCTTTCTCTATCCACTCCCTTCCTCTGTGATTAAGGAAAATATGAGATTTAATTTAGCAGTTTATGATTAATAATCCAAATAATTATCGGTAATAATTATATATTTTTTAAAATTCTTTATTTGTGTTTTTACGTGCCAGAATATTTATTTGGAATTTTTATTATTTGTTTATTCTGAGTTTTTTGCAGCTTCCTTCCTACGTTATAGGAAATTTACGGAATTGATTTAATTTTAGATAGACGGTTTAATCAAAATCATATAAGTCTCCTATCTATAATTTATTTACTTAAGGAATGCGAATCAGGGAAAACTGAAAGATACGAAAGAATTCCTAATTTACGTAAATGTATATATATATATGTATGTATACACACGCAAACACACACACACACGCACACACACACACACACATATATATATACACATATATATATATATATATACGTATATATATATACATATATATTTATATGTATATATATATATATAATATATAATATATAGGTATATTTATATTTATGTGTATATATATATATATATACATATATATACTCAGACACACACCCGTCCGCACACAAACAGACATGCACTGTGTGTGCGAATGTGTGTGTAATTGTATTGTGTAATTTTGATACACCTAAGTACATTATGTGGTCCACGAAGCGGAGGCGTAATAATGATATAATCTAATATAACTACACAGGCATAATTTCTCATGCATACGTTTTCTCTTATATATATATGTGTGTGTGTATGTGTCTGTATATGTGTGATGTGTGTCTTATGCGTGTGTGTATATATATACATACTTATATAAACACATATACTTGTATGTATGGATATATCCATATATATGTGTTTATATGAATATGTCTTTATATATGCTTATATATGCGTATACATATCTAAATATATGCACGTTCAATATCTTAGAAAATAAATTGCTTTTTGTCACATATAATGATATAGTTTGTATAATAATTCCATAGGCGACATTTAATGCCAATATTTATTACAAATACGGGAGTTTGTAAGTGCTTACATAGGTGTATATAAGTGTGTGTCTAAGAAGAATATATGAAAAAGAGACATTAAGAATGAGTTCTGTTTGCTTCCTACACTATCAGCATCTGTATCTCAGCTGTGTTCAGAATATCCTTTCGGTATATTCTTTTATGTTTTTTTTTCTATTCTAGGCACAAGGCCCGAAAATTTTGGGGAGGGGGCCAGTCGATTAGATCGAATCCAGTACGCAAATGCTACTTAATTTAAGAAATCGAAAGGATAAAAGGCAAAGTCGACATCGTCGGAATTTGAACTCAGAACGTAAAGACGGACGAAATACCGCTCAGTATTTCGCCCGGCGTGCTAATGTTTGTGCCAGCTCGCCGCCTTCTTATCCAATCTGTATATTGTAGCAACACAGAAGCTAGACTTTTTTTCTTTTTCTTTTGCTAATGTAATTTCATTTAAATTGTTGGAAAAAATTATTAAAAACAAAACTAGAATCTTAAATACTAAATCTAAAAGATATATATATATATATATATATAATATATATATATAATATATAGAATCTTATAGGGCCTAACTCAGCGTTTCCAACTTATTTTGCCCCAAGTTCAACTATTTCCATAAATGTATATACCAAACGTTGTTGGGAAAGAAATGATAATTTTAGTTTAAAGATTTCTTCAGAGAAATCTACAGATTACGCTTTTATCAAGGGCTGAGTAAGGAATAAATATGATTGATTAAGAAGAAACAGTAAAGCACTTTAATGAGAACCATGTGCAGTGCGATTACAGCACCACGCTCCGGTGGGTAGTATGCTCCATGTTCGGTACCAGGGGTGTAAATGTTTCTTCCATTCTGAGGGGTAGACGTCTGATATACTGACAAATTCATTTGCCTACCATATTAGATTACCTTTATATTTCTACTGAAGGTGTATATGTGTGTGGGCAAAAAAGAAATAAAAGTCGTAGCCCGCTTGTCGAAATGCTTCTTGGTACTGCACCCGTTGTTATCTTCTAAGTTCAAATACCGCCGAGGTCATCTTTACCTTTCATCCTGTCGGGGTCGATAAATTAGGTACCTGTTGAATACTGGGGTCGATGTAATCGACTATCCGCGTACCGCAAAATTTCAGGGCTTGTTCCTTTAGTAGAAACTGTTACTTCATTTTCGTGTTGGTGCTTGCGGTCAAAAGATTTTGCATTCACTTCCCAATTGTAGCTAGACGAATAAGTAATATTATAAAAGAACTTTCCTTGAATTCCTCTTATATATCTCGTCTATCTAAATATTACCTACGGTGTACATGATCGTCCTTGCTTCGTTTCCAGTCCAAAGTGTATCCGTTGTCCATCAACCGTATATAACATTCCGCTGTGGCTGCTTTGATACCTTCAGCACTATTTTCAGGTTGCTGCAGACGCCTGAAAATAAAACTGGAGTCTTGTCGAGTGATCTGAGGACCGCTGAGTTTTCTTTTGTTCCGATTCTGCCTATAACGCGTCTTTGTCATTTACGCACATTCATGATGGCCAAAACACTACAAAATGTTCCAGTTCCACGCAAATGAAACTCGCACGGTCCATGTGTGTGCAATGTGCGTGCATGCATGTATGTATGCATACATACACACACACACACACACACACATATACTATATATATATATATATAATATATATATATATATATGCATATCTGTACATACATGTGTATATGCATATTAAAATTGTATATATAGACTTACATTTATAGAGACATACACACACAGGCGGACACAAATACGTACTTACATTTTTATTGACATAAATACATACAGTCGTACATCCAAAGATACAAAGAAAATGTCTGTGTTTATATTTACAATGCTTAATTGCACTATAGAAACGGTTAATATGTTGAAATCGTGAAATCAATTACAAAAGCCACTAACTAGGTTGATTGACAAAAGACATGAACACCTTCAACATCACTTCACCTAACAAAATGTGCTTTCATTTTATGTTATAAAACGATCAATCACGTTGTAATACTATACTCCAAATACTTACAATCTCTTTCACGCAAGAGAAATACATACATATACATACATACATCCATCGACATATATATGCTTATGTATGTATGTATGTATGTATGTATGTATGTATGTATGTATGTATGTATGTATGTATGTATGTATGCATGTATACACGCACACATAGGCACACACGCGCGTACTTACGCGCAACAGACGTAAACAGAAGACACGAAATAAAACAAAATTGGTGAAAACACTGTCTCTTCTTCTACACCGATCGATCGTGACGAACAAATTCGTTTCAACACGAACATGAAAGCAACTATTTATACATACGTATATATATATGTATTATATATATATAATTATATATATATATTATATATATATATATATATATATATATATGTATATATATATATATATATATCGATATATATATATATATTATATATATATATATAATATATATATATATAGACGTACAAGCCACATCCACGTTCACACGAATGCATACTTATACGGAAGCGATGAGACACACACACACCACACAACCTATGCATGTACTGACGCAAACGCCCTAGCACAGCATTTATGCGTGTATGTATGTGCCAGCTATTTGTTTCTCTTTTTCTTCATCTCAACAGCTCTTTTCATCTCTTTTCTTCATCACACATTTCAGCGCTTATCATTCTACGTTCAACATATATATATATATATATATATATATATATCTATATATATATATATATAAATATAATATATATATATATATATCTATATATAGTATAAATATATATATATATATATAATATATATAATATATATATATATATATATATATATGCGTGTGTGTATAGCCACAGGAGTGGCTGCGTGGTACGAACATTGCTGCTTCTTCCCAACCACACGTCTCGGGTTCAGTCCCACTTCGTGGCCCCTTGGGCATTTGTCTCCCATTATAACCTCGGGATGCCCAAATTATTTAACCACATGAGCGCCATTTAAATGGATGGCATGAAAAACCCTATTGGTCCCTGAATCTGTCAATTTCTTAATAGTACCAGGTTAGACTGCCTCTGCGGCAGCTTTGATGGTCGTCCACAAGACATCTTTCGAAGTAAATTGGCGTCCATCGACATATACATCTTATTTAAAGAAGCAAGCCTCTTATTTCTTTATTGTTCACAAGAGGCTAAACATAGAGGGGACAAACAATGACAGACAAAGGGATTAAGTCGATTACATCGACCCCAGTGCTTAACTGGTACTTATTAATCGACCCTGAAAGGATGAAAGGCAAAGTCGACCTCGGCCGAATTTACCTCAGAACGTAAAGACTGACGAAATACCTATTTCTTTACTACCAACAAGGAGCTAAACATAGAGGGAA
>NC_043019.1:8263642-8268642 GCF_006345805.1 Octopus sinensis | reverse complement strand
TATTCTTTTAAAATATTTTTCTTTGATTTTATCTCATTTTTCTTTCCAATCTTTCCCTTTTGTTTTTAGTCTTTCTTTCAATTCAAATTTTTCTTTCTTCTTTCATTTCTCGCTCTTCTTAATTTTGTTTACTTCCTTTAATTTATTCCTCCGATTCGCTAGCGTCTTTTCCTTTTCTTTTCTCCATTCATTTCAATAATGTCTTTCATCACTGACGATCTAAATGAGCGGGGGTCGATAAGCTAATCTACGCTCGTGATTTTCTGATTCGCTCTAATCCTAGGGGCCATTAGAATTATCTCCAATTTCCTTATCACTTATACAGATGGGAAATAAACCTAGCTTCTAGATAGAATATTCATACATTCAAGCATATTTCGAAAGATCGAAACGTATGTTATTACACCCCACCACTTCACATCAATCATCATGAACCAGCCATGAGGGTCTGAGAATTCAATCTAGAGGATTAAAATAGAATCCAAATTTATTTCACTCGAATTAGAAACTGGATTCTCCAAAATGTAAGTATTGGCCATTGTGGATTTTCATGATATGCAAAAGAAAAATTGCAAAGTCTAGACAGCATTTTTCGAGAAATATGCGCCGCCTACAGGAGGAATTAAGCTAGAAACCTCTGACTATCAGGTCAAAGCGCGATCCACTAGAACACGCGTGCGCATTCACAAAAATACTGAGTCAAAATAAAGAATAGTGAAATAAAAATATACTTGAACTTCAAAAATAAAGAGCGAGAGGATTCACGCCACAACTTCCAACAACCGCGAAAACACAAACAATATTCCGCGATTTGCTAAGCTGGTGGAGGGAAAAATTAAGACACCTCATGCAATACGAGAGGTGTACAAGATAAAGAACAGTTTTTCATTAGTCAATATATTTATATAGGAGTGCTCTTTATTTAATTGCTATGAGTGGAGGATTAGGCAGTGACCATGGCTTTCGCCAATCTACAATGTACAATAGCTTCCGCCAGTCTACAAAAGCTGCTGAGTATCGGAGTAATGATTCTGTCCAAGTATTTACAGCCTTCACAAGATTCGGGCCATTTAGCTTTGACTTCATCAGCTTCCATATCCTTCTGATGTACTCCTTCTCAATTTTCATTTTCATACTGTATATACTCAAACATTCACTTATCCATCAGTGTTGGATCATGTCACAGGCTTTCTTATACTCTCTTCATGCTATTGTTCGATTTTTCTTTCTAGGTTCTACTTCATTTAAACTATTTTGTCTATGTATAATACGTCATGCTTTGCTTGTGCATTCTTCCTACAACTACTTGTTCTTCTGGCTGTAAATTCTGGTTGTCAAGGTGCTCATAAATGCTTTCTGAACGCATTCCTATTAAGAGCTTCCACATTAATGGTAAGCAAGTAATTTGTCTATATTTGCTGGCTGTATTACCTTTGCTTTTATGTTTCATAATGAATTTTTGTCCTCTCTCTAATCATCAAATCTGGTATTATTTCTCCATTAAGGAAATCTTCAGTTTTTTTTCCATCGATCTTCCATTATTATTATTATTAATATTATTATTATCATTATTATTATTATCATTATCATTATTATCATTATCATTATCATTATTATTAATATTATTATTATTATTATCATCAGTCTTATTATTATAGACGTCGCACAGTATGCACTATCGTGAGGCTGTTGATTGAAGATATTTTGTCTACCGAGGGTTTGCACTGTTTGTCAAGTCACAAGTATCCCAATGAAACACTACTCTACGCAAAATGTGTGCAGTTTCAAGTAATGCCGACTTTTGTAAGATGGTAGGGTATTTCTAAGGTTTTCAGATGTCCTTTTTTTGCGAATGGGGAGTATTGAACACAATGCTCCAATGAGAATAGGGATAACCTTTATGTTTGACTCTCATACCTGTCACAGCTTATCGATATCAATTCTCAGGTCGCCATATTTATCAATCTTTTCTCTTTCTTTCATGATGATATCTCGATCTCCTGGCACTGCTACGTCAATTATTAGCTATCTCCAAGGCCATTTTATATCGTATATTCCTAATAATAATAATAATAATAATAATAATAATAATAACAATAATAATAATATTAATAACAATAATAAGAAGAATGATATTAATAATAGTTATTATTATTATTATCACTATTATTATGTTTATTATTATTATTATTATCATTATTATTACGTTTATTATTATTATTATTATTATTATTAATATTATTACTTTTATTATTATTATCATAAGTGCTTTACTGCTCAGAACCTCTTACTTCTTGTTTGCTCTGGCAAGATCTCTGTGAGAGCGGACTGTTACCTGCTGTCAGAGGTCTCAGAGGGACTCTGTGAGCACATTATAACCTTTGATATTTGGTTGTTAATTACCGTGGGAGACATTCAACATCCAAATTCCTAACGCTCCCTAGCAGAGCAGTTTTGTGGCCTTGCTCTGCTCTAATCTCAATTCTAATTTGTCCTAATCTCAATTACAAGCTCCCTCTGCTCTCATATAACTTCCTAACTATTATTGTTGTTGTTGTTGTTATTATTATTATTATTATTGAGTAGGAGAGCAGCGCATGCCATCAAAGTGACACCGGGGTACAAATATACAATGCCCAGTATACACATCATGACTTCCCATCGGATAAGTGTACACCAGGAACATGCATCACATCTGCATGTGCGCCACATGATGATCTCGTGTCAAGATAAGTAACGCATGAGCTTGCAGATGGGGCCCTGTTAGAATTTGCTTCTGGTCGAGTAGCTCATCCCGCTCAAAAAGTTCCTGAATAATGGTTGTTTAAGTATTTAACACATTAACATTTAACACATGTTTCGAGAACTGAATTACTCAAACCCCAAAGACATCCTCTCAGCACATGGCTATGATGCTCTCCCACTATTTCTGCTCGTGATCAGAGTTGCACATATCGTCACCCACCAATGGTCATACTCAGCTGGTGATGGTTATGTCCAAACATCTGACAAGCAAATCTGTGGTACCGAGCAGAATATTTGCTGTAATCCATTATTAATATTATTTGATATCATATTATTTTCATGTGATGTCCGCCCGCAGATGATGTATGATGCGCTTTTAGAATGCTCTGCCGCAGGTCGGGCACAGGTAGAACAAAAGTCAAGGGGTAAGTTTTGAACTTGCGTAGTTCATGTTGTTTTATGCCCCAGTAATACCGTCCTATCCTAGAAGATGGTATCTGTGTTACTGCAGCTTATCCAGCCAGGGCAGACTTGTATTTTCGACTTCAAAGTATGTGTGTTGGTCCACAAACTCTTCGGTAAGAGTTTAAGTGTGTCATGGAAGTGCTTTTTCTGTAGCAACTTGCGTTCCTTTGGCTTTCGCTATCTCGCTGCAAAACAGTTTCCAGGGGAGTCGCATTCTAATAAAGGATACACATGCATATATATATATATATGTACAACACCACACAATTTGCATCCTCTAATTTTTTACAGGTATCGTATTTTATAAATGAGGTGTGGCTAATAAAGTACGATTTATTATTATTAGGGATTTTCTGCTCTTTTCAGCACATTTTCTCCATAACCCCTAGGATAAAAGAGAAATTGGTGAAATGTTCCCTAATTAACTCCCAAAGCTACTGGAAAAGAAATTAAAGTGTTCAGCGTTTCTCTCTGCTGAAATGCAATTTTGAAATGATTAACTGCACACCGAGATTAAGATCCAATAAAATCTTTCGGATGATTTTTCAGTTATTTATTTATTTCGTCGTTTTTTTTTTCTTTTTTCTTTGTTTGCTCTTTCAATTTGTTTTTTTTTTTAACACTTTTTATCCCTATACCTTTCATCGTCATGATTGTGCATTTCATCATTATAATGTTCTGAATTATCATCATCGTCCTCATTAACTATAAGTTCCTCATTACGACACAATCCTCCTCTTCCTCCTCCTCTTCCTCCTTCTCCTCATCATCATCGTCATCAACAACATCGTCTCCATCGTCTTCGCGAATATCACAAAGTGTCGTTATCTCCAAGGTCGTTTTAAATCGTATATTTAATATTCTTAAGTATCGCCATTATTACTTTCATCATCATCACGACTATCACCATTAACATCGTCATTAAAAAGCGGTTTTACAATTTAGCACAATGCCAGCAATTCTAGGAGGAAATGGGACAAGTAGAGAACATCAACTTCCGGTGTTCAATAGGTGCTTATTTTACCGTTCCATAAATGATTAATTGCAAAGTCGAGCTGGGCTGAATTCGAACATCAGTAAGTAAAGACGGATGAAATGTCGCGATGAATTTTGTCCGGCGTGCTATCAACTCCGCCAGAGCATCAGTAAATATTTTTTTTAAAAGCCAGCATAGTATACACAATATGGCCCTGCTTTCTGCAGAAAATTGCACCCATAAATGGGTGGTCATGGCTGGAATACCGTTTATGAAGTGACTATAAAATTATGCGGGATTTATTTCTGAAGAATAACAGGAACACAAGCGACATCATCACAGGTGTGCACTATGTGGATTCCTATCCTACTGGATATAGCAGTCAAATCTCGGTGGCTCTGGCTGTTAGCCTTTTGGCATCGATAACAAAATTACCTGCAGATCAGAGCTCCTCTCTGAAATTGATGTGCTTGTGCAGCAATGTGATATCAATATCAACACTATCGTATATTCATGTTTATATAACTGATCTGACGATTCTAGACGTGGTTTCCAGGAGGAGAGTTGGTTGTTCTATTTTACACGTAAAGATTGTGTAGATGTCTATTATTACCGATGGCTTAGCGAAGGCGAAGGTATTGTTTTCAGTTGTGTTTGTTTGATGCTTTGTATGTCTATGAATAAGATATTTCAAGAACCGATGGATGGATTCGGATGAAAGTTTCAGTAACGTTTGACCTCGTGATTGGCACGAACTGTTTAGATTTGGGGACCGATCCGGTGCCAGACAAGAATTCTGGATTATTTTTCCTGT
>NC_043019.1:8248642-8256142 GCF_006345805.1 Octopus sinensis | reverse complement strand
GTTTATTTCATTTTTTTTGCCTTTATTGTTTTTTTATGCTCCCATACACTCGCTTCTACATCACCGTTCATATCTCTGTGTATTTTATTTTTATCATTATTATTATTATTATCATTAATGTTGTTTTTGTCGTTATCATCATCATCATCATCATCATCATCATCATCATCATCATCATCATCATCATCATTATTATCAACATCAGTATCCTTTATTTTTCATTGCTTTTTAGTTTTCTTGCCTGCTAACATTTTTTTTTTCTAATACCAATAATGATCGGTGCTAACATCAAAAGTTGTCCTCAATTAGTGCGTCTTTAGATCTTTGACCAATGACCGTCGCAATAAGCAATGGGGTGTGTTGGGATAGTATGCGGTTCGATGCTTCGTTGAGATTAATATTTCACAGACCAATTTCAGCAAGAATTGAAAGATTAAAGAAAAAAATGCCCACGTAAAATACATAAAAAGTACTGAAGATGTGATCTTTGAAGCGTCAACACTTAAAACTTAACACCACTGATGTCTAGATGTCTCAGTGTTGTTTTATAGCTTCAGAAATTTCGCAGAGGTTGTGAGGTGCCCTCGAATTCTTTTTACATATATGCTGTAGTCAGAAAAGGCTGGGCAGTACCCATGAACGTATTCAAGGCCTCTGCGTTTGTTTCGAAAGAAGGGCGGAAGTTATTCTCAGTCCAGAAGTATGTGATATCAATCAGAGATAATGAATGATAGATGAGAAATATAAACCGGAAGTGGAAGCAAGTGTAACTGTGCCTCTGGTGTCAACTACTGAAGATTGTAGGGATACAGCGCTCGCTCCTTTTCGTAATGTTATAACAACCTCTTAAATGGAGCCACGCAGGATCAGTGAATATATCTGTAGCTAAACTATGTTTCTATATTTGTAGCTAAACTACAATTATTTCTTTGATTTTTGCCACTCACATTCTTCTCCGTTGAGAATCCAATGGCTTTCCTAACATGCTAGAAATACCAGCAAAATAAGTTTTCTCCCAAATAAAACTTACTCATTTGAAGGAACAGAGCGGATGCATTTACAAACAGTCGATATTCTGTGGAGAAAAATCGACTTCATCAGTGGAGAATTATATTTGTGCAGTCCAATGAGCTCTGATATCGATACACCTGGAAGGCGGTGAGGTGAGAGAATCGTCAGTACACCGGACGAAGAGCTCAGTGACATTGCGTCAATCTTCACGTTCTGAGGTGGGTCGACTTTGTCTTCATCTGTTCGTGGTCGATAAAATATGTACCATTTGAGTACTGGGGTCAGTGTAATGGCCTTAACCCTCACCCAGAATTGTTGGCCTTGTGCCAAATTTGAAAGCAATATACCTGTAGCTGCAAATCGACAATGAAGATCCTTCAGGCCCTTGTCTCCTCTGCAAGAAAGGGTAGAGTTTGTATTTACTATTTAATAACCTTAAAGAATCGATCAGTCTTAGTTGCGGCTTGTCCTATTTCGTGGAGTGGCCTAGCAGACTTCAAGCATTGACTAGTTTAACTAGGTCAAACGATGTTACGGTTGAGAAAACGGAGTCTCTGCTGGTTGAATCATTCGGAAATTGCTGAGGCAGAGGTAGGTACGGATATGAATTTTGATTCATAATTGCTGCTCCTGGATAGGGTGGCGCACGTGGACAAAGGCTTTGTATTTCTATCCAAATCCTCACAACTACTCTCACTGAAGGGATTAAAGCTGTACAAGTTATAAATTCAAATTGAAGATATCTTACACACACAAACACACACACGCATACACACACACACGCACGCACGCGCACACATACACACACGCACGCACGCGCACACATACACACACACACACACAGACACACATATATATAAGCAGTGAGCAGGATGCAAGTTAAGCATATCAATAAGTCTCTGTAAGAAACTCGTCGTGATGTCCTCACAGAAAATAATCTGATAATAAACTTATAATAAATGAAGTGATGTCACTCATTCATTGCCATTACAAAGTTTATTAACACGAGTAGGATAACCAGTTACCGTTCCTAAAGAAGAAAGTTGTCTACGAGTCAGTTCCTATTCTAGAAGTTCTTCCGTAATCAGTCAAGACACAATTATAAGCTCCGACAAATCATTATCCAAATAGATCTTACACACTTATCTATTATGCAGCTGTCATTTGCTATGTTTTAAAATTATTTACAATCTATTCGACGCATATTATTTTTGGGTGAAACATATAAATATTTTCCATTACATAACCGATGATGAAGCGTTTCCAACAGGAATTCTGTAAGAGTTCTTAATATAATAAATATAGACTCATTAAGAGAAGTACTGGAACGCTTACAGCAACCGTATGACTTAAAGCAAGCGGCGTGTACAAACGGCAAGGCTTAACAATCGATGCCAATCACGTATTGGCAAGCGGATATTTCATGATGCAAATCCCGTCAACCACACTAAACTCAACAGTGGATCGCGCGTAAGCATTTCACAGGGATTATAAAGGAGGAAATCAACATAGGCTGCTTTTGAACATGCATTGGTTTCAAATCTTGCCAGTTGAGTCAGAAAAGCATTTCAGAGTAGGTCATCTCTATTATATTATATGCACACACACTGAAAACACGTACGCATAGACATAACTATACATGCATAACTATACACACACACTTATGCATATGTATGGCGAGCTGGCAGAATCGTTAGCACGCCGGGCGAAATGCTTAGCGGTATTTAGTTTGCTGTTACGTTCTGAGTTCAAATTCCGCCGAGGTTGACTTTGGCTGTCATCCGTTCGGGGTCGATAAATTAAGTATCAGTTACGCACTGGGGTCGATGTAATCGACTTAATCCCTTTGTCTGTCCTTGTTTGTCCTCTATGTGTTTAGCCCCTTGTGGGCAGTAAAGAAATAATATATATACATATATAAATTTGTATGTGTCTATGTATGTATCTATCTATCTCTTTCTCTCCCTCACTCTCCTTCACTCTATCTCTCTCTCTCCTGGGTCTCAAATAAACACGTTAAAATTGTAAATAAAACAGGTTAATTTTCTCCTACCTAAACACGCTGTTGTTCTCTACTTCTGTAAATTTACATTTACACATAATTGGTTTCCAGCTCACCTCATCTGGCACGCCTCTTTCTGAAGAAGATCTATGCTCGAAACGTAAAACCATCTTTCATTCCTTGGCTGAGTGTCTGCTAATATGTATGTGTATGTGCTTGTGTGTCTGTGTTTAGCCCCTCAACATCGCTTGAGAACCGATGCTGGTGCGTTGACGTCCCCGTAACTTATCGGTTCGGCAAAAGATATCGATAGAATAAATGTTAAGCTTACAAAGAATAAGTCCTGGGGTCGATTTGATCGACTAAAGGCGGTGCTCCAGCATGGTCACAGTCAAATGACTGAAACATACATATGTATATATATATATATTATATATATATATATATATATACATATATATGTATATATATATGTATGTATATACATATACATATACTTATCTATGTATATATTTATATATATAAACCATTGATATATGTGCATTAATCTTGATGACGACTCACATGTATACACACGTACACACACATACACAAACACATACGCCTGCACAGTTATATAGAAACGCACGCAAGCAGCAACACACACACATGGCAGCAGCCGGCATTCACTTGTAAACGTCCATATATTTGTCAAACCTGTCGCATGGTTTCCCTTTTAGAGACGTAGGCAGTTACATACGAGGTCATTGCTACAAACGATTACCTTCATACATTAAATTATGCGCAGATGGATACGAAATGAAATGCGCAATTTCCTGTATAGAAATATAATTGAGAATGCATGAATATATATATATATACTTTTCTTTTTTTTCTTTTATTCTTTTACTTGTTTCGGTTATTTGTCTTCGGCCAAGTTGGAGCACCGCATTTAGTCGAGCAAATGGACCCCAGGACTTATTTTTTTGTAAGCCTAGTACTTATTCTATTGGTCACTTTTGCCGAACCTCTAATTTACGGGGACGTAATCACACTCGACTTGTCGGTTGGCCCGGTCGACCTCGAAGCAGATAAAGCTACAAATAATATCGAGTAAATATTAGCTGAAGAATTCCTTTGGATAGAGCAATTTAACAGTTGCTAATCTGCAATGAGATACGCTGTCCTCCAAAAGAATTACACGCACACACACATATACGCGCCATATATATATATATATATATAATATATATATATATATATATATATATGTATATGTATATGTAGACATATATATATATGTACATATACACACACACACAGTCACACACACACGGACACACACACATATATATATATAATATATATATATATATACATATAAATTTAAATACACAGATAGATGTATAGACAGACAGAGAGACATACATACAAACATATACATAGATACATGTATAAATATATATTATATATATATATATATATATATATATATATAATACAGGCATTTCCACCCACCCACACCCACCCACACATCCACGCACAGATACGTACACAGTATATCACTGGCGTATACGTGTATGCAGATATGTCAACGCAATGAAGTGAATACAAGTAGAGACTGACTGACAGCCTCAGACAACAGACATCTTCACAGATTTATAATGAGAAAAACAAAAAAAGGTTAGAAAGGAAGAAATTCTATTCGGACAGTGATTTTGTGAAGATTTATTTATTCGTTTATGTTATTTTTTTTTCCTGTATTTAATGACAGATAGGAATGTAATTAGAAACTTTGACACTCATTAGCTTAGTGTCATATGCAAATCATTTCATACGGATTATTTCATCAACGAAGAAAACATATCTCTCCTAATTAAATAAAGCCAAAAAAGCGAAAAACAGTAAGAACGATGGAAAGGAGGAACGACAGAAGGTAGGAAGGTAGTAATGAAAGAAAGGAACACAAAATAGGAACAAATAATAATGATAAAATATGGGAAGTATATATATATCTATATATATAGTATATATATATATATATTATATATATATATATATATATATATATATATAGGTATTGTTGATTTTACTGTTTATAATTTTGTATCGGGATCAGATGTCTTTTGTTTATTTCAATTTTGTTTCTGTTATTCGGGTTTTCTTTCGATGTTGTTCGAGCCTATGTTGTTTTGTTGTTGATGTTGTTGTTGGCCTTGATGTTGTTGTGGTTATTGTTACTGTTTAGTATTAGGTCAAACCCTGATCACACAGAGCTTCGAGCGCTGGCATATCTGCCATGCATTTTGACCCTTTCCCCTGCGCTATCGATTATCTAAAACTTCATTATTCAATATATACCCCTTACATTCTCAAACGGGTCCCAGGAAATCGAACGAGATGTAACTATCCCTTGTATTTTAAGCAACCATATTGACTCTCCTATATTGAATTGAATTTCTTGTAAGGATCCTTAATTTGCAATATTGTCAAATAATCATTCTTTAACATTTTGACTCCCAAATTTCCGGGAATAAAATTCCCACCAATATCGATCGTCTGTTTGATCCTTCACCAAAGATCGATAAAATAAATGCGAGTTACTGATCGATTGAAGAATAGGTTATCGATAATTACTAATTGTCTAAATGTGATTAAAGCAGAACTGACTCAAATTATTTGATCATTGGATGAAAATCCTTTCTATGTGAGTTTTTCTGTTCTGAGATCAAATCCTGTGGGAGACAGGTTTCCATTTTATTCTTACAGTCTCGATAAAATAATTTAGGAATATTAAATATTGGTTTGGCGGGAATATTAAAACGCTGGACAATTTGCTTTATGTGTTTTATTCTCTTCTTCACGTTCTGTGAACACAGGTAAGAAAATATTTTGTATAACTTCCTCGACGAAAAGCAAATTTACTAGAAATTTTTATGAAAATTCGTGGCCCCCGGAAGGATAATACTTACGCTGGTTTATCTCAAGTGTGATTGAATAGAAAAAACAAATGAGTGATCGGTGTGTGGCTTTTTTAAACTTCAACTCAGAAATTATGTACGCTAAAGAAATTTGAAACGAAGTACTCTGATATTTCGTTTAGTCTTAGTTTCAAACCATATCATCTGTTTCTATTGATGCCTACCCTTCCAAAGTTGGGTTGGGTACAATTAAAATTACACCAAACAGGTTCTAAATGTTGGTGCCCTGGTTAAGTCACCAACGAACGTTTGAAATCAGAGATAAAATGCAACATTCCAAAGCATTCGAAGAAATTGTGGCGGAATTCCATAAAACTGGAAGATATCTTCTCAAAAAAACTCATTGTTCAATGATATCGTAAGTATACAAACAATTATGGACAAATCAGAGACGCAATGCATTCGCTCGTAGATATGAAGAAATACAGCGGAAAAAGACATAAATAATGGAAACGGTACCAAAAACAACATTCACGAAAACAACATTATACTCCAAGATTTAAATTCATAAAAAAAAACAGAAAGGAAGAACAACGAATAATCATGTGTCTGTATAAGAATTTGATCTGGGGCGCCAGAATATCAAAAAACAACGCAAGAGGCTATAGATAAATCAAAAGAAAAATCAAATCCGATTAGAGAACTTTGATGCAATCGCCGTATCTGAGAAAAATCCTCGCTAAATATAGATCAAATAAAACGATAGAGAATTAAATAAAGAGAAATTTATTGGGCAATGATAGAAATTAAAAATAACTTTGAACAGAGTAGATTTAGATATCTGTCAAAAAGTTGAGGACCTGGGTGAGAAATGAACGGCAGAAATAGCAACAACATTTGGCCTAAACTAAGAATCACAACAACAAATTACATTACAGCAAAATATGATATATACATTTGTATGCGAACTACATAAATTTGTAGCCCACAATAATTTAGTGAAAATATATAAAAGACGATAACATGTATTAATATATATCGTAGAGTATTTCCAAAAGAGGGCCATTGTGTATTTCGTATATGCATACAAGCTAACTGCATCGTGTACTAACAGCGCATTCAGCGTTTCGAAATTTGCGCGCTGCTGCCTACAGGGAACTTTTCTATACGACGTAATCGTAGATACGAATTATCTAAGTAACTTATACCAGAAGTATTTAAACATGTATGTGTGTGCGTGCGCGTGTGTGTGTAGCCAAATTTGTTATGTACATATGTATGTATATATATCATCAGGGTGATGAAAAGTTCAAAGAAATTTTGTCCCCAAAATAAGAAATAACTCAAATTTAAATTGAAAAGATTTTATCTATTATTGGTAGCTCTTCATAGCATATTCTTGTCTGACTAACGATCGCGAATTAAATGCACATACACACACTCACATATACAAACATTCACAAATACACGCATTATAAATATATATATATATATATATATATATATATATATTATATATATATATATATATATATATATATATCTCCTTGTTTCCGACGAAGAGCTCCGCTCAAAACGTTAAACCCT